>NW_021632035.1:0-67504 GCF_004799145.2 Neltuma alba | reverse complement strand
TTTCTTTGAACATGGTCCCGAATAAAGTGATGTCGGAAATCGATGTGTTTGGTTCGAGCATGATGGACTGGATTCTTGGACAGACTTATCGTGCTCGTATTATCACATAAGATTGGAATCTCACGTAAGTTGATTCCTAGATCTTGTACTTGTTGTTTTAGCCATAAGATCTGAGCACAACAGCAGGCAGTGGCTACATATTCTGATTCTGTGAGGAGATTGCCACGGTGTTTGCTTTTTACTTGACCATGAGACAAGACATCCTCGAAGAATGAAGAATTGACATGTCCACTGGTGCTTTTTCTGTCTGTTTTATATCCAACCGTGATCGGCGTCTGAGTATCCCATTAGATATTCGGTTCCTCTTTTTGGATACCAGATTCCTAAATTTTGAGTTCCTACAAGATATCTGAGTATCCTCTTGACGGCTTCTTCATGTGACTCTTTTGGAGCTGACTGATATCTTGCACACATTCCCACACTGAACTGAATATCTGGTCTACTTGCAGTGAGGTATAGTAAGGACCGATCATCCCTCTATATCTTGTTAGATTTATGTCTTCCCGTCTTCGTCTACATCAAGCGAACAGGTTGAGCTCATAGGAGTCTTTACACTTTTGGCATTCTCCATTCCGAATTTCTTCAGCAACTCCTTTACATATTTCGTGGGATATAAATATACCGTTTTTCTTTTGTTTGATTTGTAATCCCAGAAAGAAGTTTAGTTCTCCCATCATGGACATCTCGAATTCTCCCTGCATAAGCTTAGCAAATTCTTGACAGAGATCTTCGTTAGTAGCACCGAAAATAATATCATCTACATATATTTGAACAATCAAAAGATCTTTCCTACTTCTTTTAATGAAAAGTGTGGCATCCACTTTCCTCTTTCAAAACCTTTTTCTATCAGGAAGTTGCTAAGTCGTTCATACCAAGCTCTAGGAGCTTGTTTCAATCCGTACAAAGCCTTTTTAAGTTTGTAAAATGATTAGGAAAATTTGAATTTTCAAAACCGGGAGGTTGTTCGATAAACACTTCTTCTGATATGTAACCGTTCAGAAATGCACTTTTAACATCCATTTGAAATAGTTTAAAATCTTTGATGCAAGCAAATGCCAAAAGAACTCGTATGGCTTCCAATCTAGCTACAGGAGCATACGTTTCTTCATAATCGATTCCCTCTTCTTGATTATAGCCTTTTGCTACTAATCTGGCTTTGTTTCTGATATCTGAGCCGATTCATCGAGCTTGTTTTGAATACCCATTTGGTGCCAATGACCGGATGGTCTTCTGGTCTGGGTACCAATTCCCAAACTTGATTTCTCTCAAATTGATTAAGCTCTTCCTGCATTGCAACTATCCAGAATTCATCTGATAGTGCTTCGTCAATATTAGAGGGTTCAATGTGAGATATGAATGCAGAAAAAGAACTTCATTGACTATTTGTCTCCGGGTTTGACCCCTTCATTGACTTTACCGATGACTTGTTCCAGAGGATGATCTCGGTTGTGTCTCCATGCCTTTGGCTGCTCTAGATTTTCTTGTAAAGAAGGATCGTTTAAATCATCCCTGTTTTCTGAAACGTTTCTGAAAATAATTTGTTCGAGTTTTGTTCAAATCCAGTTTTTGAAAATTTTGAACGATTTCAGCATCATCATCTATAGGTTTCGAAATTGCTTCAGTTTCAGCAAACACTACATGAATTGATTCTTCTATTGTAAAGGTTCGTTTATTGAAAATTCTATATGCTTTACTACGATTAGAGTAGCCAAGAAACAAACCCTCATCAGCTTTAGGATCGAATTTACCCAGGTTTTCTTTGTTGTTGTTGTGGATATAGCATCTGCTTCCAAAGATCCTTAGGTGTGATAGATTGGGTTTTTCTCCCCTGTACAATTCATATGGAGTCTTCCCGAGCAGTGTTCTGATGTAGGCTCTATTAGATATATAGCAAGCTGTGCTCATTGCTTCTGCCCAGAATACTTGTGAGACCCCTTTCTCATTTAGCATTGCTCTAGCCATCTCCGTGAGTACTCTATTCTTTCGTTCAACTACTCCGTTCTGTTGAGGAGTCCTTGGTGCAGAAAAGTTGTGGTCAATTCCATGTTCCTCACAATAGTCTGCAAATTCGTTGTTTTCAAATTCTCCTCCGTGATCTGACCTGATTGACACAATAGATATACCTTTCTCATTTTGGACCTTTTTGGCAAAAACAATGAAAGCATTAAAAGTTTCATCTTTAGAGGAAAGAAACAAGTCCAGGTAAACCTCGAATAGTCATCAACTATTACAAGGGTATAAAGATTTCCTCCGAAGCTTTTTACTCTAGATGGACCGACCAAGTCCATGTGAATCATTTGGAGTGGTCTTTCAGTTGAAACTATCTTCTTTGATTTAAACGAAGACTTTGTTTGTTTACCTCTTTGACATGCATCACAGATATCATTACGTTCATACTGGATTTTTGGTAAACCAACAACTAGATCCCTTTTTATTAATTTTGAAAGTTGATTCATATTGACATGTGCAAGTCGTTTGTGCCAAATCCAACTTTCCTCCTTTTGACTAATAAAACAGTTTTCAGAAGTTTTAGAATCAATTTGAAGTGTATAACAGTTACCGTCCCTCGGAGCTCTCAGCTTTGTATTCAGTTCTTCTTTCTTCAAGGGTAGGTCACTTTGCTTATGATTAAGCATTCTTCGGAATCAAAGATCACCCAGTTGTTTTTGTCCGCACTCTGACTGACACTGAGGAGATTATGACATAGACCTTCCACGTAGTACACATCTTCGACCTTCATGCCTATGCTACTTCCGATTTCTCCAATTCCAGCAATTTTCCCGATTGGTTTCCTCCGAAGCTTACTTTTCCTCCGTCTTTTGGTTTGAGTGACGTAAACTTCTCAGTGTCACCCGTCATGTGTCTGGAGCATCCGCTGTCTATATACCACTTTATTTGTTCTGGATGCCTTGAGACATACCTGCAAGATTACAATCATGTTTTAGGTACCCATACCTTCTTGGGTCCTTTTTGGTTAGTATGAGTTATTTTTGGTACATAAGTACCTTTGGGCACCCATTTTAATGTTCCGTAATACCTTTCTTCTTATAGTAACAAGAAGAAGTTGAATGGCCTTTACGGTTGCAGTGAGAGCAAAGTGCAAAAGGATTTGAGGAGTGCACAAATTTCTAAAATATGTAAGATATGATCTACCACTACTCTTTTTCTTTCCTTTCGATTTATCTTGGGTTGGATCGTATCCTATACCAGTTTTGTCCATAGAGCACCTTGAGCTCCTAGAATCACCTTAAGCATTTCGCTACCTTTGGTGAATTTTTCTAAGGTTCTGGTAAGATCTTCAATCTTCTTTCGTTCTTTTCACAACTTTTGCAAGTTAAAGTCGAGTCTGTATTGACTTCAACTTTTGATTGTTGATCTTCTAAAAACTTTATCCTTTTCTTAGAGCTTACTAACTCCTTTGCAATTCTTACTAATTCTAAATGTAAAGCATTGTATTCGGACTGTAATTCATCATAAGATGGTTCAGAAATTATTACCTCGTCTGTTTCTGATTCCTCGTTCTCTTGGGCTACTAGACAGATGTTGGCGGTTTCTTCATCATCACTTCCTTCTTCTTCATCAGAGGAGCTGTCTCCCCAGATTGATGTGACGAAGGCTTTCTTCTTTCTGAATCTTTCTTTCTTCTTTTCTTTGTCCTTCGTTCTGGAGAGTTGGGGGCATTCCGCCTTGATATGTCCTGGCTTCTTACATTCGAAGCAAATGATTGGATCCTTTGGTTCGTTCGGATATGAGGAAATTCTGCGTTTTGGCTGAAACTTCTTTCCGGTTCTGTTTTTGTAGAATTTCTTGAACCTCCTGACTATAAGGCCCATTTCATCATCATCAAGATCATCTTCATTATCATCTTCGCTCTCTTGAGTTTTAAGAGCGATGCCTTTCCGGTTCTTCTCATTCATCTCCTTTTTGTATTTTTGCTTGCTCTCATATTCAGCAAGACTCCCGAACAGTGCTGCGACAGAACCAATGGATTCTCCTTTGGTTTCTTCAATAGCTGTTACTTTCGGTTCCCATTCTTTTGTGAGACCGCTCAGTATTTTCCTCACTTGATCTTCTTGACTATATTTCTTCCCAAGTGCAGTGAGGTGGTTTATGAGATGTGAGAATCTGACTTCCATATCTCGGATACTCTCTCCTTCCTTCATTCTGAATAACTCGAATTCGGTGGTAAGAGTGTTGATTCGACTCTGTTTTACACCGGTGGTTCCTTCATGAGCTATCTCCAGAGCCTCCCACATTTCCTTCGCGATTTCCAGACTTGAGACTCTGAAGTATTCCCTCTGACTAAGCGCACACGTGAGTATGTTGATAGCTTTGTCATTTAGAGTCACCAGCTTCTTATCTTCCTCATCGAACTCCCTGGGACTCTTGCGTACTTGCTGGCCATCTATTATTTTCATAGGGACATAGTTGCCGTGTTCTATTACGTCCCAAACCCATACTCTGTGCCTTAATGAAGATTTTCATCCTCATTTTCCAGAAGGTATAATTTTCTCCACTGAAGCCTGGCGGCTTAGATGTTGAGCATCCTTCGGGTAGCACGCTATCTCCAAATCCTGCCATTTGATCTCTCTTCGGACTGTTAAATCCTTCGTGAAGAGACCTGCTCTGATACCAAATGTTAGAAACAATCTCACCCAAGAGGGGGGTGAATTGGGTGAGTTACAAAAATTTATAATCAAAAGCGTGTAAGTATTGAATAAAAACAGAGAGTCAGAGTATGGAGAATTTTAACCGCAGAGAGGAGACACAAGATTTATATTGGTTCGGTCTAAACCACGTGACCTACTTCCAGTCCCCAGAACACCTCTGGGTATTTCACTATCTTCCAAGATCGACAGGGCTCTTGGTGCCTCGGTACAGTAATTGAATCGCTCAATCACTCCCCCTTACTCCCGTAAGGATACAACCCCTCTCAAGAGTCCACACTCTTGAGTGTCACTCAAGTTTTAATAAGAGTAGTAATTGGCTCTCTTACAGAGTGAATTTAATGATAAACACTGATGCTCGGTAGTAACGTGAAAACAGAGTATTGAATGCGTAACTAAATAATCGCAGGTGGTAGTTCCGGTATTCAATCTCTTCATTAATGCTTCTTCGCGCCTTTTATAGTTGATATCGTTAAGTAGCCGTTAGACGGAAGAGCTTCTAGCCGTTGTGACTTCGTTTGCGTGTTTCGCTGGTTTCAACGGCTCCGCCATTAATGCGTCTGAGCTTCTGACACTGTAGGTCGCAGTCTACGTAATCCCGTTGAAGAGCCGTTGCACTCGTTTTCATTAATCTGCATATTTTAAGCTTTGAACAAATGAGAGTTTTGTGGTGAGTGCTTTAATCTTGAACACAGAAGGAAAACAAATTTATCATTCAAAGATTTGTGACGAAACCATTTATCAGTAAGAAGAACAGAAAGTCATTCTGGTTTAGTTTGATCGAAAAGATGATCGATTACTTGATGATAGATCAAGTTATCGATAAACAGAATGAAGACTTTTCGAATTAGATCACCAATATTATCGATCAAGTGTTGGATCATTGACTCTAAGAATTATCATAGAAAGAGGAAATCGATCCATGATCGAACAAGTGATCGAACACATGTTTGTTTAATCGAACAGATTATCGATAATTCAAATGTTATTGAAATGAAGCTTCAGTCATTGATGATCGAACATCTTATCGATAAATGTATGATGGATAATGTTATCGATAAAACATGGTTATGTATATATTCAATGAAGGACACAGCTATCTGAAATGATCGAACAGATGATCGATCAATGAACATTCGAACAAGTGATCGATAAAGAGAAGAAAGAAGTTTAATCCTGTAAGGTAAAGGAAAAGATTATCGATCACGTTTTGTGAAAACATGAGTTCCAGGAAATTGAATGATCGATCATATTATCGAAAAACCAGTGATCGATTACTTGATCGAAAAATAGTTCACCATAACTTAATGCGAATAAATCAATCCTTAGTCTCTTTATCGATCATGTTATGTGAAAACTTATTTAAGCAAACAAGTTAAATTTATCGATAATGTTATCGATAATTTGGTTGAGGAAAAACTGAATAAGAGTAGATAAAGACATTGATTATCGATCATGTGATCGATAATTTTATGATCAATAAGGTTATCGATCCATCAGTGAATTTGATCACCTGCATTCAGAGAGTTAGAGCATAAAGTTCGAACACGTAATCGATAAACAAATGATCAGAAATATGATCGATAAATTGGTAACAGAATTAATGTGCAGAACAAGTAGATTGTGTTACCTTTTATCGAAGTCGTTATTGATGATTGATTTATCGATAACTTGATCGATAAATACACTTCAGATTTGGTTCTCTTATCAGTAACTCGATTGTTTACCTGATATTATCGATCAGTTTATCGATAATTAACCATACTCTTATGTGATTTTTACGTTAGCGATAATCGATCACTTTATCAATTAATTGTTCATCGAATAGTTCTTCGATCCAAAAGCCTACTATAGACCTGATTTACACTTGATCATTTATCTGAAACCTTAGCGATAAACGAATGATCGATCAGTTGATCGATCAAAATACTTAACCTTGATATTCTGACTTTGTTATCATCAAAACTATAATCCTAACATAACTCTGTACAATCAAGTAACTTAGCAGAAACTTTGATCGATAACTTGTTAGATAATGTGTTGATCGATCAATTGATCAATCATTGTTAACTTAGTTATGTACAAAAGTATGGAGTAAATTATCGATCACTTAATCGATAATCAAGATGATCGAACATCAGTCAGATAAAGGGATACAAATCTGATAGGCATTTATCGATAACATGATTGATAAACAGATTATCGATGAGAAGATAGATAAATGGTAATGCGCTCTACTCATTCTATGTTTTGTTTTAGTCACCATTTTTTGATCACTCCATCGATCAGTCATTTATCGATAATATAATCGAACATTGCTTCATAACTCTATGTATAGGTACTTATTTCAGTAGCTTATCGATCAGCAAATTATTGATCACATGATCTGTAACACCTTATGTTTATACCAATTAACTTGCCTTGTGGAAGCATTTGGAATCACTTTTGAAGATTATAAGTTATGAAAAATCAAGTTTGAAAATTTTCTTTTACGGATTACTATTTATTGTAGCCAAAAAATGTGGCAAACTTCAAAAATTCATAACTAATTGTAGAAAAATCAAAATCGAGTGATTCTAAGTTCTATGGAAAGCTCTTTGGATAAAATTTTGAGAGAAAATAGTTTCTGGACTGATTGCCTTAAAATTCGAGCCCAGTTTTTCTTGGAAAAGTTACTGTTCATATGGTCATTTTTCCATTTTCCACTTATTTTAGCCCAACTTTGGAAGGGCATAACTTCTTGTGTGGTTATCAGCTTCAAGTGAACCAACTCTCATCTTAAAGAGAAAAATCCCATCTATTTGCTCACCGAATCTCATGGCTATACTCACTCAATTGCTTAATTTGACTTTGGTCAAAGTTTAGGTCCATAATGTTGACTTTTATCCCCCTTGGAAGGATAAATTGTCGTACTTGACCAAGTACTTGCAGTCGTACTTGACCAAGTACTTGCATACTAATTCTTCTACCATATAATCATGCATATTGGACAACACTAGCATGCTTTCACATATTAACACATAAGCTAGCATATATCCATAACTTAAAACCTTAAAACATACTCTTAATTACATTCATCCAACATAAGGTTTTTCTTCATTCTTCTTCTTCTTCTTGAGGCAAACTTAACTCTCCACTATAGCTACTTCTTTTCCTTTGCTCTTGGAGGTTGAAGGCCCTAGGGTTTGTTAAGTATGGGGGTAAGATTCTTGGGGAATCTTAATAGCACATTGCATACATTACTATGGTTACAAATCACAATGTAATTCAAGCTACATGCATACATACATACTTGAGTATTATGTACTTGCCATGGAAAAACATAACATCATAACATAACATATCATCTCAACCTTGCATAAACCAAGGTATACATGCATGGAGGCATCATGGCATAACATCATAACACATAGCAATGAACATACAATGTATAGTAACTCTAACAAGCAATGGAATGCAAAAGCTACCTTGTTGGCTTTCCTTCATCTTGAACTCTTTTCTCTTGATTAGATCTTTGCCCTTTTGTTGTGTATAGCCTATTAGGCAACCAATGACACAACATTAAGCATTACTTCAAGTCCATAACTTAACTTAACCCCTTAAACCCCTCTTTTCTTGACTTTGAGGGTTTATTTTTCTAGCTTTGATTCTTGAACTTTCTTGGGCCTTTCCTACATAATTTTCCATGTAGAATCCATTTATCATATTAGTTTTATGAAAATCCAATCCCTTCCTATTGAACTTGACTTGGCTGAACCATAGGGATAAATAGGTTCAAAACTTTCATTTCAATTTTTAATGCTTCCAACATCCCCTTTCTTGGTATATACCTACACTAAATCATCATTTAAACTCATTGGAAGCAACAAATTGAATTGAAACATCTTCCCTCCTACATTTCTCAATTTGGTCGAACCATATATATAATTATAGGGAAAAGGATTCTCAACAAAACTAACATGTAATCACTTAATCCTTAACCTTTAACCATGCTTAATCTTAACCATACTTCATCTAAACCATTCCCTATCATTTTGATAAAATTTAGGCAGCACTTCCCCTTACAAAAATGACTTTCCATCATCATTAAAATAGCACAAAGCCCACATATCATTATTATACTTGAAATAGGAGAGTTGTAGAAGCTTACCTTGCTTCCAAATGACTTTCTCTCACTAGAAATCTTCTCTTTCTCTCTCTAAATGAAAATTTGCAAGAGGTTTCTTACTTGAAAGGCTTCACACAAAATGAAAATGTGGGGGGGTATTTACAGGCTTCTTTTTTCATTAATTCCACATTTGCCCTTCTTGCATAAGACTTAATCTTAGCCCTCCAATTTTTACCTCTTTCCACATGTACAAATCTTAGGCTATGTGGCTTAATATGTTGACACTTGGATGGTGAGTCATTAGGGCTTATGTCATCTTTCTTATCCATTAAGATTAATTAGGTTTTAACCAAGGTTAACTCTCTTAATTCCTTGGTTAACTTGGCTAATTACCCTTCTAGAAACTTTTGACTTTTCAAAGATAGATGGTTAAATCCTAGCCATCCAATGAACCATGTTTGCCACATGTCACGATCCTACGGAAAATGACTTAACCATAATAATTTTACTTATCCCTAATTAAATTTTAATCTAACTTGATTTAGTATTTTCTTTTCCTTTTTCTTTTTCCCTTTCTTGGCCAATTTGGGTGTGACATGTGTCCTTAACATTCTGTCAGAATTTTTACCACCTCGGTTATCCTGACAGTCTACTGAATTGTAATGTAATATTGGTTTATTTTATCTGATAGCCGAAAAATTTTAGTATCTCAGAATTCTTATATCAGATCACCATTAATTATATCTCAGTAAAGGAAACTTCTTTGATTAATTTCATAATTTTTCTCCCCATATAACTCTTTAAATTGCCGTTTCCGTAAAAACAGACAATCTACCGATATTAATTTATCTTTAAATTCAATTAAAGCTAACCTCCTCATCATTTAGGGTTGGAAATAATTTTATAAATCTTCATAATTCCTAAATGAATTTCCTTTAATTTTTCATAATTTTTTGAGATCTCTAGGTATTTTTAATAATTGATATTGGCCAATAAAAGGCACATATGTGGTGCCACCTTAGAGGAGCAGAGGGAAAAAAAAATGGTCAACACTATTGACCAATTAATCAACCTTATTGAGTCACATAGTAGAAATTTTACTCTACCGAGTAGATAGGAAACTGTCTAACACTTACCCGTATTGCATTTTAATTTTTCTACTGCCCATAAAATATCTTCTGGTGACTCATATGATGACTCATCACCCTCATAAATGAAACACATGGGAAAGAAGAGAAGAATTCAAGTTGAACTTGTCTTCCTCAAAATATCTGAGATATTTTCTAACTTTGTCTCCTAATTAAGGGACATTAATTATTTAACATTTGACAAGAGTATTTTATCCAATCCTGAACTTCAAAAATTCATCTATTTATACCATAAAATTTGTTTAATTTTGTAGAAAATTTATGAATTTTCTCAGATCATAACTCAGACTATAAGTATTTCTTTTTAAATTTCCCATAACAAACCCATAAGCTGCAGTTTTGGCCTTAAAAAAATGTTAAAGCCATTCTGCTGGCCTTCTAGGATTGAGACTAATTTTTAAATTCTATAGCCTCTTAGATCATACATCCCTATTTTACCATAATTTTCTGAGGTTTCCTTATGACTCAAACAATTAAATTTACCTCTATATCTCAAACTGAGTCATAAACTTATAAATTCCTTTTAAGTCAACTCAAGGGCATTTTTTTCATTTCTCCTCATATACAGGTCTTAAAATGTCATTTTCCATTTTCTGAAATTTTCTAGAATTTTTGGGTATTACTTCCATTTTTACCCATTTCTGGCCCGAAACTTTCCAAAAATTACGGTTTTGCCCCTGGTCAAGTAAACCTCATAAATCACCCTATTATGGCCTCTATCATAACCTTTGGTCTGAACTAACCTCTTTGCCCATTTCTAGGCCTTGAGACTTCACTGGAGCCTCTAACTTTCTTTACATTTTAGTCCCTAGAACTTTCTCTATTTACAGTTTAGTCCTTGAAACCCTTCAACATTCCTTTTACATTTCTGGAACTCCTGCTCATAGGGATTTAATAGCCTACCTATCTTAGACTAATCAGTGTATTCTTAGGCCCAAAACTTGGGGTGTGACATGATCGATCATTGGTACATCGCTCTTAGTTTATGGTTCTTGGATCACCAGATCGATAATCAGATTATCGATAATATGATCAATCATCACACTTACATGTCTACCTTGTTTTTCACATTACGTGATCGATAAATCAGTTCTTTGATTTTACAAGAATAAACCTCTTTATCGATCACTTGATCGATCATTCATTAATCGATCACCTATTCGATTAACCCACATAGCTCGTGTTTTTATTGAATATACTTTTACTTATTGTTTATTGATAAGATTATCCATCATCTGTTTATTGATAATGTGTTTGAAAATTATTGCTTTAAATTCTATTCTATAACACTTTGTTTATCGATAACCTGATCAATCAACAAGTGTTCGATCACTTGTTCGATCATGGAGTGATTTCAGTTTAAACTTCAACTTGTCACGATGGTTCTCAAAATTTATCATCTATTTTATTCGAGCTTTTCTCAGTCTTTATGTTTATTTTAATTCTCTATTTAAAGTGATTCAAAATCAAAAGTGACCTTGATCTTCTTCTTCTCTACATATTAGTATAAAGTCACTGTTTCATGTTATCGATCACTTAATTGATAAATTATTGATCCATCACTTGATCGATAAATTTAGTTATTTGTTTTAAAAGCTCTTACTCTGAATAATCGATAACCTGTTTGATCAATCAGTAATCGATCATTACTTTGATCAAACACGATCAGTTATTGCTCAGCACATTTAACAACTGATCGATTCTACCTGTAAACAATGAATGTTCATTTGATCATTTGTTTGGTTCTGCTTTTGATCTTACTCTACAAAGAAAAACTTATTGAATCAATGTATTATTGCAGATTATGAAGAAAAACCCAATGGCTCTCCAACAGTTGTTAAAGTAGCCCGTAACCTACCTTGTCAGAAATATTAATGGTGAAAACCGTTGCAACTGGGAAAACATGCAACTGAGCTCTCAACGGCTATAAGCTCTTCTGTCTATCGATTACTAAACTACCTCAACTATAAAAGGTGCAAAGAAGCATTAAATGAATAGATTGAATACACAAGCTACCCTCTGTTGATTATTTACTGATACATTCAATACTTTGTTCTTCCATATACCGAGTTTCAGTGATTATCATTTATTCACTCTATAAGAGAGTCTATATCTTTCATCATTAATCACGTCTTGTGTGAAAAACTCAAAAGTGTGGACTCTTGAGTAGGATTGTAACCTTACGGGTAGTAAGGGGGAGTGATTGAAAGTATCAATTACTGTACTGTGGCACCAAGAGCCCGATCAATCTTGGAACATAGTGGAATACTCATAGGTGCTCTGAGGACTGGACGTAGGTCAAGTGGTTTAGATCGAACCAGTATAAATTCTATGTCCACTTTTCTATGATGAAATCTCTCTAACTCACACTCTCTGTTTCTGTTAGTTCATTGTTTTAATTTTGTAAATTTTTATAACTCACCCAATTCACCCCCTCTTGGGTGAGACTGCCACTAACAAGTACCTGAAAAACAAAACAAATCTCAAAAGTATCTATCCAAATAACTATAAACAAAAAGAAATTAAGAAAGAAATTATTAAAGAAAATACTCAAGCAAAAACTACTAACGGATTTCTAATTCTAACCACTAATTGCCTTGAGTTCCCTGGCAACGATGCCAAAAACTTGATGCTACCAAATATTAAGACGCATCGCAAGTGTACGGGTCACAAAAATAGATAGTAGCAAATCAAGGTCGATCCCACAAAGAACTCAGTTAACAGTGATTAGGCAATAAAAATCCTCTTTTTGTTTAAGTTGAGTAAATCAAAATTGAATTGGAATTAAGTGAAATAAAATTGAAATGAAACAAAGCAAGAGTAGCCAATTAATAAATTCCAAAAGACAAAGAGCACAACCTAGAGTTACTAATCCATTGTTGATCCTTAGATTTTATCCTTACTAAATAAATTATACTTAAACTTAATTAGTTAATCTAGAGTATTAGTAGTTAAAAGTGCCTGTTAGTCTACTCATAACTCTACCTCAATTAATTATGTAATCTTTCACACAATTACATAAGGCGTGCACTAATCCAACTTCACTCTAATTTGATTATGAGGAGCCCCTAGGTGTATGTCTATCCTAGGTGCAAATTAGATTAAATCCAATTCCACATTACTTAATCCCATGGTCTATTCAAGATTCCCTCTATCAAGTTTAATCCTAAATTCCCAAAACAAACTTAATGGTGGCCAAATGTGACATCCCACCAAATTTAGTATTGATAGAAGGGATGAAAATTTTGGTTAAGAACCAATAGGAAAAGAAGATTGGCTAAGAAAACTAAGCATGGTGTGAAACCCAAAAAGGGTCCGGACCGGCATTTTCAAATTTATCGGTCTAAGAAGGGCAAAACAGGAAAAGTTGAGAAAAATTCTAGAAAATTCTCAAAAAATAGGAAAAAAAATATAAATTACAGGCTTTGGAAACTCGGTTGAGGCATGGGAGGTGGAATTATTGTGGAAATAAATTGTTATGGAATTTCCTGTAAACGGAGGTTTTCGGGAAATTAGTGGAAAATCAGAGGAAAATAATTATTTTAATTATTTAGAGGCCTCAATAATTGTGTAAAAAATATTAAAAAATCATCTAAATATTTATTTGAATTTATAAAATTGGTTTTAGGCCTCAAAAGCTCAGGAATTAATTTTAAAGAATTTATTTTCCCGTAGTGACACTGATAGAGGCCTAATAAGAGAAAATTCAAAATAAACACTTAGAGGCTGCAACAAATTCTGAAAATTTTCAGATCATGTTTTCATATTAAATGATGAATTATTATAAAGATAAATAAATTTTTGGAGGTCTAGAAAAATTATAGAATGTTATAGTGAATAGTAACTGATAAAGTTTCGGAATGGTTTGGGATTCTGATTTGGATTGTGGGCCATCTTTTTAGGCTAGCATAAGCCATTTGTGGGCACCACGTTAGTCCCAATTCAAGCCCAATTTCGTGCAACTTATGGACATCTCTATTTTTAATTAAAATAAAATGCAAATTAAGGGATAATTGTTGGAAAACTCTTGAGTTTGGACACATGGTTAAATATGAAGTTATGATACACTTGATGGCTGCCAACTCACCTTATTTTCAGTCATTTTGGACGTCCAACTAAGGGGGAGGAAGGGCAGATTGGATTTTTATAAATGCCCCCTCCTAGAATACAAAAAAATGTTGGAAAAATAGAAAAAGAAGGGGAAGTGCTGCTATTTTCCTTTTTGACCAAGGGAGACTGAATTTGAAGAGGTTTTGAGCAAGGAAACATTCAGTTTATATCAAGGAAACATCAAGGTATGCTTAAGCCTCCTTATCCCTAAGTTTCAAGCTTGTTTAGTAAGGGTTTTGGCTTGAATACTTCAAGTTGTGATGCTGCCTCTTTTCGGTTTGAGTATGTAATTGTTAAGGAAGGATAGAAAACTTAATTATCAAGGGGAATAAGCAAGATTAAATGGTGTATGGACTGATTTTTGGAAGAAAATCCACCTAGGGTTTTAGAGCTTCAATTCTGCCTATTACTGTTCATGTAGGAGCTTATTGTTTTAGCTTGATTTGATGATTCCAATTGCTTTAAAACATGTTTTTGTGCAGGGGCATGTTGTTGGAAAATATTTAAAATCATTGGAATAAAAAATGAAATTTTTGGAAGTTGTAAACCCCTATTTAGCCAAGATGAATTCATGGGGAAGGAGTTTGATTTTCAAAAATCTGATTCCATATTTGAATTCCTCATAAACAATTGTGCAGGAATGAGTCAAGAGGTTATTGATTCTAAAGGAAGAATCATTTTGTTAATCAAGAAAAAGGGGGTTTAATTGAGTTTAATGTTAAGCATTAGTGTTTATGCTTGAATCATTGATAAATTGGAATGTGTTTATGCATGAATTGATAGGCATTGTGCAAGAGACCAAGAAGGAACTCAAATGAATTGAAGAGGCTGAATTGGTTCAAGTATAAAAGAGGTAGCATTGAATCTAATTTGATTGTTTTTCTTTCTTGCTTAATGTGCATATGTTGCTTGCTTCATGTTTCTATGCATTGATTGATTTATACTATGGTATGGAATGCTTTTTGATATTTGATATGATTTGGCCAAATGCACATTGATATGAAATGTGAATATGTACTAATTTTCTTGATGGAATAATGTGCTATTTATGCTCTTGAAATTGATTATTATGCATTGTAACATGTCACATTTTGTGGAGCTTAATTGACATAATTATGATTCATTGCTACTGAGATTTCTATAAAATCTCACCCCTCCAATGTATAAACAATAATAAGAACCTCAAGTGGTGTTGCCAAGGGCAAGGAGAAAAGGATTAGAAGTCATATTGGAAGGAGTTTAAGCTAAATGTCATTAAAGTTATGATTTGTAAATTATTATGGGTTGTTATGTATCATTGTAAACGATGTTGAAATATTATATTGATGATTAAGGATGCTCTATTTATGGATAATTGACTGACTAAGGAATTATGTCTACCCATGTGTTGCATGATTGGAAAAGCTAGATGAAAGAAAAAGAAAAAGAAAAGGCAATAATGGTATGAAAAAGAGATGAAGGTTGATTTTTTGGGAGCAAAGTTTGACCAACTTGATTTTAAGCAATTGGATGAATCTGGATCTGAAACTTGGCATGCTTATAGATCTCATTTTTAGCTTTAAAAAAAGTTATAATTCATTAAATTTGGATTTTTGTATAGAAAGTTATGCTCTTCCAAAGTTGGGCATAAATCCTGAAAAATTAAAAAATGACCAAATGAACAGTACCAATTTAAACAAAATCTGGGAATGATGTATGAGATATGGATACTAATGAGTATTTTTCATCTAAAGAGCATGTCACAAGCTTTCTATAGAATTTAGAACCATCCCATTTCAATTTTTCTACAATTAGTTATGAATTTTCAAAATTGGCCCAAATTGTTGTGAATAATGTATAGAAATATGGAAAATAAGAACTGTGAAATTGAAATTTTCTCATACTTAAGACTTGAATAATGGTTCCAGTTCATGTATAATGGGGTAATGAAGGAGGTGTTACACTTTTTGGTATCAGAGCCAGGTTCTGGCTTGCTGTAATATGCTCTGATTATGTGATAAGTGTGCTTTGAATTAAAGGTTTTCGGTGTGTTTGATAAATGTTCTGCTAGTAGTGCATTGTGGTACTGTATGGCATGGTATTGCCCTGCGATATCTTAAATTATGTTGCACTTTATTGCTTCAATTATATTGTTGGTTTGGTTTGTTGTACTATTGGGAAAAGTGCAAGAGTTAGAAAGATGACATGCTGTGAAAGTGACTGCACAGTGGAAGTTATTAACCAGAGAATGCCTGGAGAACCGTACCCAGAATGGTACCACCCTCTAGTCGGATATTCTAATGATCATGCTTCCCCACTAGGATATCACTATTATTTACTTTCTAGAGAGATCGAGGATACTCATTCTGGAATGGGCTCAAATCAAATAATAGAGCTTCAAGAGGATGAGGCAGGGTCTTGTATATGGCTAGTGACAGAGTTACAGTTGAGATCATGTTTGCAGACAGTGCCTAGACCAAGAACTCATGACAATGAGGCAGGCCCCAGTAGGATATTACCTCCAAGGAAGAGGTCATCATCAGTACCTGAGGAGTTTAACATGATTGATGAACTGATTAAAGAATTTAAATACCTAGGTAGGTACATCAAGAGGGATAAGGATTAGTAGGCCACAGTTTACCTTGATTTCTTCCGTTAGGTCAGGTGGTTGTATACGACAGTTAATAAGGAAAGCCAGACCCTGGATGTAGACACATTGGGCTAAGCACTGCTATCTACTCTTCCAAAAACATGGCTTTGGGAGGAATCCATACCATCTGTCTGTGACAGAGTAGATGGGTGTACTTTTGAGCAAATGCTGGACATTTTAGAGGATTTTGTTACTGCTACTTTTTATTTTCCCGAATGGTTCTAAATAGCTGTATTAACTATATGACTCTTGATATGACTGGTTGTGACTAAAGGAACTATGCTGCTGTTTGTATATGAATGGGTTATATATAAAAGTAAAAGTTATATGGTGATGTTGTTCCTTGTGAAGTTAAGAGAAGATAGTAGGTATAGTGAGGATAAGATACAAGATATAAAGGGGAGAATAGAACAGGCCCCCTGTCGATCCAATTCAAGTAATAATGAACTAACTAAGGGAACAAAAGTGGACGATACAAGAGTTATGAATAACCTAAGCTCGTGGAGAGCAAGAAAGAGGTGCTATAACAGCAGCAATGATGACAGTAGCCACAGTACAGTTACAGTAACCCGAGCAAGGAGCGGCGGGATAACCAACCCATCCAGCCCCAACTTTAGATAAGTAGAATAGGCAAGGCCTGCTAGGGAAGTGAATTAGTTGCAATCGTGGATTGCATACTTTGGTAAGTGTAATCCATTAGTGTTTGAGGGCACACTAGATGTACGAATGGCCAGAGATTAGACGACCCGGCTAGGCGAGATTATTAGAATGATGGGCTGCTTTGCTGAAATCAAAGTGTAGATGGCAATCTACAAGTCAGAAAGGAGAAATAGATAGGAGGTGAAAGAACTCAGAAAAATAGTCAGCTAAGTTGCTGAAATCCCAGTTACTTGGGAATCTTTTAAAGGTTAATTCTTCCAAAAGTATTCCTTAAGGTTAATACAGGACGAGGAAGAAATTAAACTCATCACTACAGAGCAAATGGAAGAGAAACTTTTAATGAGTAGTTGGTGAGACCCATTAAGTTATCTCGGTACCGCGCCTATCTATAACATATGAACGATGAATGGTAGTTCATTCAGAAAGTGGTTAGAGGTCTAAGACCAGAACTAAGAGCCATAAGGTAGCCCAAGATAAGTGGGGAATATTGATGAGTTAGTGAAAGCCTGTTGAATCACTGAGAGTAGTTGGAATCGTTATGAATGTACCAGAATAATGTCGAGGGTTGATAAACCTCAGGCAACGACAACGACTGAGGGAGTTTTGATTCTAGTGATAGCCCAGGAGGGGCATGCACCAAGGAGAACTAAACACTTTTAGATAGGATTGGATTTGTGAAAAGTTAGGGGAAAAGTTATGAAGACTGGTAATACACAACGAATCAGAAGTTATACCTTCATTTTAGAAAACCTGGACACTTTAGGAGAGAGTATTACCCTGGGGGCAGATAGAAGCCAATGGGTTGCCTAAGGTGACTTGAGATAAAAATTCATATGAATAATTGTATGAGGTGCAATAGTTGATTCGGGCACTAGCTATTGATTTATATCATATGGGTATGATTGGCAAATGGACTTTACTGAGAAATATCATTGTGTGATTTTCACTAACACTAGAGCGGTAACCTCTAGTGTGTTTGAAGTATATTATCCGGTGTATCTATTACTGTGCTATTTCTGATCCGCTGTGCATACCATGTTAGGATATTGATTTGAAAATTGGCCTAAATTGATTTTAATTTCATGGTGTTCTCCTTGACTACACAAATTTGAAACTTAAACTTTTCCCTCCCAAGGAACTTGTCTCTTGCCTAGAGGTAAGATTGAATTTCACTAGTGAGGCCAGACAAAGAAGTAGTTGGGAAAAGATTTTTAAAGGTTCATGATAACTTTTAATGTAGGCAGAGGTAACAAAGGAAATAGAGAAAACGTTATTGATAAGGGAACGTCTAGAGAAGTTCCCAAGAGAAATGAATGAACTTCCACTAGAACAAGAAACTGGAAAGTGTAGTAGAAGTAGTACCAAAGGCAAGTTTAATTTAAAGACTCCTTATTATATGACCCTAATGAGACGGCTGAGAATGTAGCAATCCCAGCAGAGGTAAGGGTCTACACCTTAGAACAAAAGTGGAGTAACAGCCCAATTCTCGGATGATTGATATAACCACAAGAGAGGTAAGGTAACAGGACAACATTTTAAGGTTTGTTAAGTGCCCAAACAATGGTTGAAATCCCTAAAGGATGGTAAGCCAAGAGGGATAGATGTTTAACGAGATTGAAGTGACAATTTATAATAAGCTCGGTGCCTGACCTAGATGCGACCTAGTAAGGTGATTGGATATCCGCTGTGTGATGTGATTAGAGTATAATGATCCATACCTGACCATAAAAATAATTAGTCAAATGATAAAGAAGGTTAAAAAGAGTATAGCCGAGCAAGATCCCTCTTGAGGATAAAATTAAACAGGAATAGATGAGTATATAATGGTTAATGGGTGTATTGGAAACTAATATGTAATGAAGAACGAATAAGGCTTTAATGGTGCCTAAAGCCTGAGGGTGCCCAGACATCAAAAATGTTAGGGACTATATGATGTTCCTTAGTGTCCCTAAACAATTATGAGTATGCAACCATGGCACCCCGAATAGTATGAAAACCAAGAGACGAAGTTCCCAATGAGGAATACCACTATCTATGAAACTATATAATGAAGAGGCTCCCTTCTAGTAAGGAATATGGAATTGAGGAGCGTACCCTAGCAGAGATTGAATGCAAGAAAGGTCTTGGCCACGAAGTACCTCTCTAAAAGTGAATATGATTCTCCATCACCAAAATCATATTGCTCTCGCAAGGTTAAGTCATTTTCAGTAGAAATTACAATGAATAGCCGAATGGAGTTGATAGTGATATATCCTCCATCAGTAGTTTTGGTAATAATGATAATGGGATATAGTTAAGTCAAGACGCAGAATGGATCATACCCTAAGGAGAGTAAAACTGGTCAAGGGTAATGGGTAAGGTATTATGAGGCGAATGCGTAGGACTCCTTGAACTTAACAAGGTACTGTAGCATGGTAATGAGACCTTTATGTCCCTAAGGCACTAATGAGAAGTGCAATCATAGCAACCAAACCAGTAAAAAATGTAAGAGATGAGATTTATACGAACACATGCCAATGCCGTGATAATCAAATAAGTCAGATTGAGAGGTTTGCCTAATAAAAATTTAACATTTAAGGATATGCCAGACGGAGAATAAGTAACCAACAGGTCTTAGCTGTAGGATGTTCCTCAAATTGGGAGGTGATTCTCTGACACAGAGTTGATGCTGCTCTACTGAGAGCGAGCTGTTCTCTGAAAGAAAGGAAGGGAAATGGTTACGATGGAGTTAACCTTACCCAAATGAGAGCGAAGCGGGCCAAGAGTGATGAAAGGAGGAGATACTTGAGAAGATGATAGAAATGATTTTACAAGACCTCTCCCGGTAAGATGAGAAAAGAAATCGTAAGACACGACAGACTGGCATAGATATAATGACAAGCCCAGAAGGCCGTGGACATAAGCCAATAGCCTAGAAAATTACCAAGGTACAATGAAAGAGAAATGGCCTAAGGTAGCTAAAATTTAAAAGAAGAGAAAAGGAAAGACCGGAAACATGAATGACCTCGGAGCTGACAGAAAAATTTGAGTAAGGCCTAAAAAGGAAATACTAGCATCTGTGATCAGTCTTAGGGAATGATCGGTTAAGTTACTAACTAAGGATAGGTGACTCATTCTCTAACTCAGTCCACTGGTCTAAAGGCTCCCAAAGAGTGGAACATGGCTCGGGCAGAATGGGAGAGCGGGGTAGCTCTTAAGGTCATAGTCGACTAAGCCCAAGGGAAGGTTATTGAGTCATGAGGGTAATATCTCTTTGGAGCGGGAGAATGAGATGACCAGGGTTGAGTCTAAGATGGGAAAACCTCCTCAGGATTGGTTGCTTAATACAGAGAGAGTACCCTTGACTTTTTTCACAGACACTACTATTGTTGAATAGGCCGAGCTCAATTCTGTTATAGTCAACAAAGAAAAATGAGGAAAGTAAAAATTAAGGGAACTACAGGCTATAAGTCTTGAAGATTACACATTTAGGCAAGCTATATGTGAAATAGGAAGGTAAAAGAAGGAAGATAGGCCCCTAAAGAAGGAAAAGGCAAAGTATACCGAAAAGACCTAATAAAAGCAGTATTAAAGGAACTTCGAATGCCATGGTATAGTAAAATACCATGAAAACAAGTACATGGTCTTGGCATTATTATGAAAGAATAGGCCTAAAGTATAGGAGAAATGCGAGCAATGATGATAAAATACATAGAAATAAAGGGCCATACTCGTATAAATGACAGAAAAGTAAGAAAGAGAAAGCTATGTGAATATGAATCCCAGGATTGAAACCTGGCAATGAGGTATAATGAGAAGTTAAAGAGGCCAGGTTGAGTACAAGTAGGGATATTCTCCCCAGTTGACCTCTCATCAAAGATAAGAATAGGGGTTTGACCCGAAAATTTTGAGGACGAAATTTATTTAGGGGGGAGAAAATGTCACATCCCGTCAATTTTAGTATTGATAGAAGAAATGAAAAATTTGGTTAAGGGCCAATAGGAAAATAAGATTGGTTAAGAAAATTAAGCATGGTTGAAACCCAAAAAGGGTCCGAACCAGTATTTTCAAATTTATCGGTCTAGGAAGGCAAAACGGGAAAAGTTGAGAAAAATTCTAGAAAATTCACAAAAAATAAAAAAAATGTAAATTAGAGGTTTTGAAAACTCAGTTGAGGCCTGGGAAGTGGAATTATTGTAGAAATAAATTGTTACGGAATTTCCCGTAAATGGAGGTTTTTTGGGAAATTAGTGGGAAATCGAAAGAAAATAATTATTTTAATTAGTTAGAGGCATCAATAATTATGAAAAAAATATTAAAAAATATAAATATTTATTTGAATTTATAAAATTAGTTTTAGGCCTCAAAAGATCAGTAATTAATTTTAGAGAATTTTTTTTTCATAGTGACACCAATAGAGGCCTAATCGGAGAAAATTCAAAATAAATACCTAGAGGTAGCAAAAAGTTATGAAATTTTTCAGATCATGTTCTCATATTAAAATGTGAATTTCCATGAAGAGAAATAAATTTTTGGAGGTCTAGAAAAATTATGGAATGTTACTAGTGAATAGTAACTGATAAAGTTTCGGAATGGTTTGAGATTTTGATTTAGATTGTAAGCCATCCTTTTGGGCCAGCCTAAACCATTTGTGGGGCCCATATTAGGCCCAATTTCATGCAGCTTTTGGATAGCTCTATTTTTAACTAAAATAAAATGCAAATTAAGGGATAATTGTTGGAAAACTCTTGAGTTTGGACACATGGTTAAATCTGAAGTTATGATACACTTGATGGCTACCAACTCACCTTATTTTTAGTCATTTTGGACATCCAACTAAGGGGGAGGAAGGGCAGATTGGATTTTTATAAATGCCCCACCTAAAATACAGAAAAATGTTGAAAAAATAGAAAAAGAAGGGGAGGTGCTGCCATTTTCGTTTTTGAGGACACTGAATTTGAAGAGGTTTTGAGCAAGGAACCATTCAGCTTATATCAAGGAAACATTAAGGTATGCTTAAGCCTCCTTATCCCTAAATTTCAAGCTTGTTTAGTAAAGGTTTTGGCTTGAATATTTCAAGTTGTGATGCTGCCTCTTTTCAGTTTGAGTATGTAATGGTTAGGGAAGGATAGAAACCTTGATTATCAAGTGGAATAAGCAAGATTAAAAGGTGTATGGATTGATTTTGGGAAGAAAATCCACCTAGGGTTTTAGAGCTTCAATTCGACCTATCATTGTTCATGCAGGAGCTGATTGTTTTAGCTTGATTTGATGATTCCAAAGGCTTTAAAACATGTTTTTGTGTAGGGATATGTTGTTGGAAAATGTTTAAAATCATTAGAATCAAAAATGAAAATTTTGAAAGTTATAAACCCCTATTCGACCAAGATGAATTCATGGGGAAGAATTTTGATTTTCAAAAATCTGATTCCATATTTGAATTCCTCATGAAAAATTGTGTAGCGATAAGTTGAGAGGTTATTGATTCTAAAGGAAGAATCATTTTGTTAAAAATCAAGAAAAAATGAGTTTAATTGAGTTTAATGTCAAGCATTAGTGTTTATGCTTGAATCATTGATAAATTGGAATGTGTTTATGCATGAATTGATAGGCATTGTGTAAGAGAACAAGAAGGAACTCAAAGGAATTGAAGAGGTTGAATTGGTTCAACTATAAAAGAGGTAGCTTTGAATCTAATTTGATTGGTTTTCTTGCTTACTTAATGTGCATATGTTGCTTGCTTTATATTTCTATGCATTGATTGATTTATACTATGGCATGGAATGCTTTTTGATATTTGATATGATTTGGCCAAATGCACATTGATATGAAATGTGAATATGTACTAATTTCCTTGATAGAATAATGTGCTATTTATGCTCTTGAAATTGATTATTATGCATTGTAACATGTCATATTTTGTAGAGCTTGATTGACATGATAATTATGATTCATTGCTATTGAAATTTCTATGAAATCTCACCCCCTCAATGTATAAACAATAATAGGAACCTCAAGTGGTGTTGCCAAGGGCAAGAAGAAAAGGATTGGAAGTCATATTGGAAGGGGTTTAAGCTAAATGTCATTGAAGTTATGATTTGTAAATTATTATGGGTTGTTATGTATTATTGCAAACAATGTTGAAATATTGTATTGATGATTAAGGATACTCTATTTATGAACAATTGACTAAGGAATTATGTCTAGACATATGTTGCATGATTGAAAAGGCTAGATGAAAGGAAAAGAAAAGGGAAAGGCAAGAATGGTATGAAAAAGAGATAAAGGTTGACTTTTTGGGAGCAAAGTTTGACCAATTTAATTTTGAGCAATTGGATGAATTTGGATCTAAAACTTGGCATGATTCTAGATCTCATTTTTAGCTTTAAAACAAGTGGTAATTCATTAAATTTGGAGTTTTGTACAGAAAGTTATGTTCTTCCAAAGTTGGGCATGAATCCTAAAAAATTAAAAAATGACCAAATAAACAGTACCACTTTAAACGAAATCTGAGAATGATGTATGAGATATGGATACTAATGAGTATTTTTTCTCTAAAGAGAATGTCAAGAGTTTTCTATAGAATTTGGAACCATTTCATTTTAATTTTTCTATAATTAGTTATGAATTTTCAAAATTGGCTCAAATTGCTGTAAATAGTATATACAGAAATCTAGAAAATAAAAATTGTGAAATTGAAATTTTCTCATACTTAAAACTTGAATAATAGTTCCAATTGACATATAATGAGGTATGAAGGAGGTGTTACACCAAACACTAAGCAAGTTATAATTAAAAGCAAGATTAAGTAAACTAAATTAAATAGAAGTATAACTAAACTGTGGGAATAAGTTCTAAATCACAAACAACTCCATAGTTCCTCTAGGCCGTAAAACAAAATTAGCTACACATGACTTGCAATTCCAATTCAGCAACAACAATTCCCAATTCAAAATTATTAAAGGAGAAAGGAATGAGAAAACTGAAAGCACAAAACGCAGCTCTGGTCCATCTGTTGGAGTGAAGACTGTCGTTGAACTCTGGTCCTCCTCAGCTCTGATGTCTGCGACAACGTCCCTCTAGTCCAAAACTAGCACGGTGCCTTTCAGGTGAAGGAGATGATCCACAGCTCTTCCTTGCTTGTCTCCTTCGAGCTCCAGCAAAAGAACGGTATACTCTCCTTTTTCCACAACAGTTCGGCGCCGTCCTCTGTTTCTCTCATACAGTTTCGGCCTCTATGATTCAAGGGAGGAAGATGATGAACAGTTCCCCTCTCAAACCCAGTTTGGCGTTCTAGCTCTGTTCCTCCACCAGTTCCTCTAACGAGAACCAGCGACTTCACTCATTTGGCGGCCTCTGCTCCAAGACGGTCATGAACAGTCCTCCTAGGCCCCCCAAACGGTGTGTTTAGTTTCAGCGCCATTGCACCCACGCTCCTCTGTCAAAACTGTGTCGCAGCTCCCTCTCAAACTTCCATATTCTCTAACGCTGTGTATGGTTTGGCCATAGAAGAGAAAACACCACTACTACAGAGTGAGGAATACTTGACGCTAAATATTTGACGGTTATTACAAAAACCATCAAATATTGAGAAAACTTGACGGTTATACTAGGAACCATCAATTTTTATGGGAAATACTTGACGGTTTTTAAATAACCATCAAATATTATCCAACAATACTTGACGGTTATAATATAACGGTCAAGTATCATGTTACAAAACTTGACGGTTTCCCCTAAAACTGACAAGTATTGTTTTAAGATACTTACAGTTATTCATAGAAACCGTCAAGTATTGTCTTTTAAAACCCGTCCCTTGTTCATTTTGTTGTGTCGGTTCAAAATTTCTAGCGCCCCCTTTCTGCTTCGAACTCTCTTCGCCGCCATACCCACCTCATTTTCGGTCCTTCCCTTTGGTTTTTATTGATCACCCTCCATCATCGTTGCTCTTTGTGTCCTCCTTCATCACTGCGGCGTCCTCCTGCATACGGTTGTCGCACATTGTTCTCCACATTTGAGAGCTTCAGGTTGGTCCTCCTTCGTCACTCGCTCCCCTCATTTCCTTTAGTGTTTCATTCGATATGATTGTAGTTGAAAGAGGATGATAGGATGATGTTAGGACCATTCACAATGCGCACATAGAAAATGGGTTTTGTTGTTCGGCCGAATGGGTTTGTCAGTTCGGCCGAATGGGTCTTTCGAATGGGTTTTTGGGTTTAGGGTATTTTCAATTTTTGTTTTCACCATAAATTGTTTGGCAAATAATCGAAATTTCTAATGTTTCAATTTTTTTTTTCTGTAATTGAAATTGATTGACTGTTGGTTTTCTGCCATAAAGCCTTGGGAATGCTAAGTTATAAGTCGTTATGCTGCCAAATTGTTTTCAAATGGAATAGCACATCAGTAGTAGTAGAATATTTTTCAAATTAAAGTGAAAGTGAATTTTTGTTGAATTACTAGTTGTTAACAAATAGAATTAAAGAAGGATAAATGTGATCAATAGTGCCTCATGTGTTGACTTTCTATTTTTGTGTAATTCTCACAATATCTTTGAGTCGCTGATCACATTTTCGTCTAAATGATTCATCTTAGTCGGGGACCATGGGCAAGGAATGGATGTTCGCCAATCGTCTATCAAAAGAATATTGGGATGGGGTAGAAGATTTCATTAAGTTTGCGATTGAGCACGCCGCTGATCGCAACAGGATTATTTGCCCCTGTCTTAAGTGTTGCCTTCTGAAGTGGGTTTCACCATTCGATTGTGAGAGCCACTTAATTATCAATGGAATTGATCAAAGTTACAAGTATTGGACAAAGCACGGAGAGACAAGAGATGCACGTAATAGTAGTCGAGGGCATAGTGAAAGCTGTGGATCATCTAATCTTGACATGAGTACACGTGAAGTTGATCGTCTTGAGGAGATGACAAATGCGATTGAAGGGGAACTTGACGATTGTCCTGAAATGTTTGACAGATTGAAGTATGATGCTAAGACACCTCTATATGAAGGTTGTACTGATTTCACAAAATTGTCTGCAGTGTTGAAACTGTATAATTTGAAAGCAAGAAATGGGTGAAGCGACACAAGCTTCATAGAACTATTGTTGCTTGTTAAACAAATGCTACTGAAAGAAAATGAGCTTCCAAGTAAAACGTATGATGCAAAGCAAGTGTTGCGCTTTGTCGGCCTCAGCTATGAGAAGATACATGCTTGCCCCAACGATTGCATTTTGTTTAGGAAGGAGTATAAGTCACTAAGTGAGTGTCCTAAGTGTAATGCATCGTGCTACCAAGAGAATGGGAAGAGCCCGGAGAAGGCATTATGGTATTTTCCCATTGTGCCAAGATTTAGACATTTGTATAGTAATGTAGAAGATGCGAGAAATTTAAGGTGGCATGCAAATGAAAGGGTTAAAGATGGCATGCTTCGCCATCCTGCTGATTCTCCAGAATGGAAGAAATTTGATATTGAGTATCCTGAATTCGGGGAAGAAGATAGAAATCTACGCCTTGCATTAGCCACTGACGGGATGAACCCGTATGGGATGCAAAGCAGCACCCATAGCACATGGCCAGTGATTTTGTTTATATATAACCTTCCTCCATGGCTATGCATGAAACGCAAGTATTCAATGATGTCTATGATAATCTCTGGGCCAAAGCAACCGGGAAATGACATAGATATATATCTAGCTCCATTAATTGAAGACTTGAAAGTATTGTGGGAGAATGGAGTTGATGTATATGATGCATATAAGGAAGAAACATTCAAGTTGAAAGCTATGTTATTTGGCACAATTAACGACTTTCCTGCGTATGGTAATCTCTCAGGGTATAGCATTAAAGGGCAACTTGGTTGTCCCATTTGTGAAGAGAGCACAGATTCCATAAGGTTGAAGCATGGAATGAAAAATTCATATATGGGACATTGTAGATGGTTGCATCGTGATCATCCTTACCGGCAATTCAAAAAATATTTCAATGGGAATTCAGAAGAAAGTAAGGCACCTACACCGTTGATTGGGGAGGATGTATTTCAAAAGGTGAAAGATATAGATTGTGAATTTGAAAAACCTTTCGCAAAGCATGTTGGGACAAGTGGGTGGAAGAAGAGGTCTATTTTCTTTATACTGCCGTATTGGATAACCCTGAATGTGAGACATTTTCTTGATGCTATGCAAATTGAGAAAAATGTATGTGAAAGTTTGTTTGGCACATTACTCCATATTCCCGGGAAGACTAAAGATGGCATAAATGCCAAGCTAGACATGGTTGAAATAGGGATAAGGGAGGAATTGGCACCAGAGGATAAGGGAACTCGTACATTTCTTTGTCCGGCAGCTCACACCCTTTCTAGAAAAGAGAAAAGTAGTTTTTGTGAGTTTCTTGCTTCAGTAAAAGTGCCGGAAGGTTACTCTTCTAACTTTAGTAACCTTGTTTCAATAAAGGATATGAAGTTAAAAGGTTTAAAATCTCATGACTGTCATGTCTTAATGGAAAACTTTATTCCAGTGGCAATACGGGCAATTTTACCTGATAAGGTGCGAGTTACGATCACAAAGTTATGTTTCTTCTTTAAGTCTCTTTGCAGCAAAGTGATTAATCCTAGTAAATTGCCAAGATTGCAAACCCGAATCATAGTTACGTTATGCGAACTTGAAATGTATTCTCCTCCGGCCTTTTTTGACATCATGGTCCATTTAACCGTCCACTTAGTTAGAGAGGTCCAATTGTGTGGCCCAATGTATTTAAGATGGATGTACCCAGTTGAGTGTTACATGAAAATATTGAAAGGGTATGTGAAAAATCGAAGTCGGCCAGAGGGTTGTATCGTAGAACGATATATTTGTGAGGAGGCCACTGAATTTTGTACCCATTACTTAAAAAATGCAAGTGATATTGGGGTTTCAATGTCTCGTCATGAGGGAAGGACAGATGGAGAAGGGATTATGGGAAAGAAAGTTGTAACTATTTCAAACCAACAGTAGGAGCAAGCACATCTATATGTATTGCACAACTCCGAAGAGATTGAGGACTATGTGCATGAGCATATTGATGAGCTAAAGAGGGATAATCCCAATAAACTTGAAAGTTGGTACACCAAAACACACAATAAACAATTTACAGCATGGTTGAGAGAGCAGGTGCATGGCAAGTATAATAATGATCCTAATTCTGTTTCGAAGAAATTAAAGTTGTTGGCAGATAGACCGAGCAAACATGTGATTTCTTTCACAAGCTACCTTATCAATGGGTTCACTTTCTATACTAAATAGCAAGATGATCGGAGTAAATAGTAAAATAGTGGCGTAACTCTTATAGCTAGTACCATGCATATATCAAGTGCCAAAGATAAAAATCCTATCTATGCACGTATGTCAGACTTTGGAGTGATTGAGGATATTTGGGAGCTAGATTACATTGAATTCAAAGTTCTGGTATTTGGTTGCAAGTGGGTGGATAATAATAATGCATTAAGGATTGATGACTTAGGGTTCATACAATTGAATTTGAATAAGGAAGGATACAAGGAAGAGCCATTCATTTTGGCTTCTCAGGCTACACAAGTGTTTTATGTCCCTGACCCGGCTACTAAAGGATGGTCTATTGTTTTGTTGACTAATAAAATGAATATTGAAGAGACAGGGTATGAAGACAATGCAGTTGAAGATGATCCATTTCAAGGGACTTCACTTGATTCTCATTTAAATGAAGATCAATCCATGTACGCTAGGCACGATCACAATGACGGAATATGGATTCCAAAGAGGGGCAAAGTGTTTCGTAAGAAGATCAAAACAATTCAAACCAAGAAGAATATGCAAAAACATAAGAGCAGAAAAGAAAAAGATCTTCTTAAACATGCATGTAAATTCTCTTATTATTTTCTTTGATTCTTTTATTTGTTTTAATTTTGTTCAAGTCAATTTGGTCATTAATGACTTTATTTTCATTTAATGGATTATGATTCATTTTGTTTAATTGAATTTCATTGCAGATGGCAGACGATAGCGGATCTAGCACTGATAATCCATCTCAGCCGAGAGATGCCTCTGACCAGGAGAGACAGTTGCAAGACGAGGCAACACGCATACAGAGGGGCCTTTGTGTCATGCAAGAGGTCGTGAAAGCTCAGACGGAAGGAAAGAAATTTGCCGTACAATGGAATAAGAAAGGACAAGCTGTAAGGTCAAATAAATTTATTAGCTATATTAGGGCAGTGGCACGAAGCACCATGCCCATTACAGCGCAGCACTTGAGGAGGGTTGATCATTCAGTGTGAGACGCTATTTGGACAGATGTATCGGTAATATATTATAACAACTCATCTTTCATTTTCTTACAAGCTGCGTGACACTAATGTGTTGTTTTATATGTTTTACAGTCTGCATTTGATATAGATGAGAGCAGGAAGAAGTTTATGGAGGGGAAGTCTGGGAGGGCACTGCGCTCTTTTCAATACTTTGTGACACACAAGTACTTGAAGGATCCTTCCACAGCCGATGAGTCTGAGGTTCCTAGTTTGATACGGGACTTGGTCAAACCAGAGGATTGGGATGCTTTTGTGACGTCATGTCGTGATAGTCAGTTTCAAGTAATAATCCTTGCTCTTTTCGATATTAAATAGTCCATTTTGTTTAATCTATATACTGTTTAATTGTGAATCTATTTTGTTTTTGCAAGAATTAAGTACCTAAAATAAGGAAAGGGTAAAGAAGAATGAATATCCCTACCGAAAGGGGCGCTTAGGTTATGCGGGCCTCGAGCAAGAGGTGACTCAGAAGGAGGGATCAGATGTTACTGTATCCCGTCAGATGCTGTGGGCATTAGCCAGGAAAAATAAAGACGGCCAAATTGATAATCCTCGCGTTAAGGAGGTCGTGGACAGGATGGTGAGTATTATTCTAAATTAAATAATCCTCACGTTATTGTCAAATATCTTTAAGTATGAATAACTATGTCAATGTTTGTTGCACAGGAGAGTTTGTCCTAGGAAGTTTCGCAGGGGGCATATTCTGCAGATGACCAGGATATATTAAGGAGGGCATTGGGGACTCCTGACCATCCTGGTCTTCTTAGGGGCGTCGGTTATGGAGTCACCAAGAGGGATTACTTCGGGTACCGACAAAAGCCCTCTTCATCGTGCACGCCTTCCTCTGCTAAGTTTATAGAGCTAAAGGAAGAAACATGCTGGTTAAAGGAGCAAGTTAAAGCGCAAGTGCTCTTAATCGAGCAGCTGATCCAGAATCAAGCACCACAACCGGCTCCGAATCTCAGCCCAAGTGGCAAAGACAGCTGCACATTCCCCTTGCTACCTGAGGTATGATACTTGTGTTTATACAATTACATTCAATAATTTATATATCTAGCTAACTTGTCTCTCATGTTAAATCAGGGTGAAGCGGACGTTCAGTGTATGGCAGATAGCCCTAAACATCACACTGTTGCAACGGGCCGCATGTTCAATTTACCGGGAGAGAGTATGATTCATAATGTGCCTCTCCCTGCTGATCATGTGAGGGTGCAGTTGAACATTGTTATTGATGCGAATTATGCCCTCCCGATACCCACCCCAGATGCAGAGACAGTGGCTCAAGCAGTGGGTAGTTTTGTCACTTGGCCTGGCCGTCTTCTTACATTAGGACATCCTTCAAAGGTATATATGTATAGGTCTACACATTCAGCTGATTTAAAATAAACTCTATTTTAATTACTAACAATCTGTTTGTCAGTCTAAGGGGAAGAAGAGCCTATTGGGTGATCACTCATTATCATCGCCACAGAAGCAGCCCTCTGAGCCCGTTCAAGCGGTATCATCAAGATTCCGAATATGTCTTGAGGAATATGCAGTTGGGGCCAAACTAGAACATGGCGAGGATTTCATGATTCCCCTAGAGTTTGAGCCAGAGGTCTACGGTCGACCCTCGTCAGAGTATGTCACGAATGAAGTATTGAAAGAAATTCTGATGCATGGAACGGCCAGCACAAATGCCTGTAACTTTTATATCAGGTATTTGTTAAAACCTTAACTAAATACTTAAGTACTTGAGCATTTATCCTATTGATATCTTTGTTTGTTGATTTAGATATCTTTTCAAGAACTTTATAGCCCCCAGTGGCCTTGATGACAAGTTCAAGATTATCAGCCCCCACACTTTTGCTGGCCACGGACCTGATATGAAGAAAGACTTATCCAAAGACTTGTTGGATATCTTCATTTCTAGGGCAGCACCGGGGGCTCAGACTTTGTTTTTGGCGCCTTACTGTCAAAGGTACATACGTAGTATACTGAACTTTCCTAAATTCTTTCATTTTTAAAATAATTTGTAATTGTTCTAATTGTCTTTCTTATACTTAGGGGACACTGGATGCTGATTGTGGTCAATCCCATAAAGCCAAGGATTTGGTATCTTGATTCTCTTAATGGGGATCCAACCAATCGACCATTTATGGTTTCATTGTTCAACAAGTAACATTTATATCTATTATTTAAATTTAATTTAATTTCTTGCTTCAATATAATTTTTGACAATCATTAATATTCAATTTTATTGTCTTCTCAGGGCTTTGTGGCTATACCGCACAAATCAAGCCTTACCCTACCCCCCGGTAAAAAACGGCCAATTTGACGATACCTTCCCGTGGAAGAAAGTGAAGGTATTCATTACCATTATTTACTATTCTACTAAATATGGTTTATTTATATGATTGACTAATATTATTTCCTTTTCCATTCTTTACAGTGCCCACGTCAGCCCAAAAAGAGCTCCCATTGTGGATATTGTGTGATGAAATTTATGAAGGAGATAATTATGCACAATGCTGACACAATCCCTACGCAGGTAATATGCATTTGTTAAAGTTCAATTTATATATTTAAGAATTGTACTTACTGTACCTTTACATTTATATCTAACTTATGTCATAATTTGTGGTTGCATACAGTACTTTGCTGACACATATTGCACAGTGTATTTATCCGCTCAGATGGAAGAAATCGTTGAAGAGTTGGCGATGGCCTTATTCCGTCAGTGGGCACAAAATAGATAGGGAAGTGTACATTAAGACAATGTATGTACAGCTTTGGTTTCAATTTTGGTTTTGGTTCATTTTTGGCTGTTGGTTAGTTTTTGGCATTGCACAACTTTGGCAATTGGCTAATTTTGGAATTGGTTCACTTTTTGTACTTGTCCAGAATTTTTATATTACTTGCCTTAAACACAAGTTTTTTTAATATCGCAGTTGGTTTTGGTTCATGGATATATAATAATGTAAATTATTTTTGGTTCATTAAGATGTATATGGCTGAATTGGTTTGAATGCTTGCCTGCATGGTTTTGTTGAATGAGCCTTTGTTCGGTTTCAAAATTGCAGGGGGCTGCTGGGAAAGCAGAACGCGTATATAAAAAAAATTACCAAAAATACTTGACGGTTATTATATAAAACCGTCAAGTATTCATATTATACTTGACGGTTAATATCAAACCGTCAAGTATTATATGAATACTTGATGGTTATTATATAAACCGTCAAGTATTATATGAATACTTGATCGTTTTAGTTAATAACCGTCAAGTATTTTTAACAATACATGACGGTTTTCAAAACCGTCAAGTATACTTGTAATTTTTCCAAAATAATTGACGGTTTTTAGGAAATAACCGTCAAGTATTCAGCACATAGTTTACGGTTTTTCTAAAAAACCGTCAATTTTGTGAATAATAATTGACGGTTTTTCATTTAAAACCGTCAAATATTGATGAAATATTTGACGGTTAATAACCGTCAAATATTTGCTGTGGAAATATATGACGCCAGTATATTTGACGGTTTTTAACTATCAAATATGACCCAAAATAACCGTCAAGTATTTGTCATTTTGTAGTAGTGCACCAATAGAAATGAAATAAAGAAAAGCTGAAAAGAAAATAAAATAAAATAGAAAAGGGGAAGAAACGAAAATGAAAATAAAAATAAAACTGAAATAAAACAAGCTTAATATATAAAATGAGATAATTCTTAAAACTATTATCAACTACATTTATTTATTTAAAACTAAGATATTTACAAAGAAAATCCCCCAAATAATGCTCACAATTAATTTCTTTTCAAAACTCTTTTAAATCATCCAAAATCCTATTGATAACTCCTCAAAAATCACTCAAAATATTCTTTCAAGATATTTCAAAATAATGAGTTATCACAGGGATATGTCTTGTTTAATTACTTTTCCTTGCCTTTTTTCTAATGGTACAAAACTAAATTTTATAATTTAATCAAATACATTTGCAAATTATAATTATGTCATACATATATAACACTATCTGCATTCCCAATATATTTTAATTTAGAAGCAGAGTCCTTGATACTTTCTTCGTTCTTTCTCTTTGTCGCTTTCCTTGATTGAGTTTTGGACCTAAAAGAGTTGTATTTGGCGAGAGAGGAGGGGGGGGGGAGAGAGAGATTTAAAGAAATATCAGCACCCATTCAAGCATCCAAATCATGCAAGTTCCATACTTCCATCGCAAGAATTCATCACAAGCCTTCAATCGAAGCTATTCAATCAACAAATTGCACAAATGGCCATATCACAATTTCATCAATAACTCCACCAAATATTCATGGCAAATTCAAGGTGATACAACAAACTTTGAATTATATGAATGGTAAGAGTTGCTACCTTAAATTTTCTAAGCCTTACAACCTTCCTAAGTAGTAACTTGATTCAAGTCGTCTTTGCGCAAACTGAATCCTAATTTCACATATATCATGTGTATAGTTTATTTCAAGGCTTAAGAAAATTCTTAAACAACCTAAAACTCTCGTTACTTTTTCCCTTTTGATATGTCATATCAAAAAATTATGGTTTCCTTTCCTCTAGATCTAAAATTAGTTCCTAATAACATTTCCCATGTAAAATTCGACGGGGAATCCATTTCTGACCCCATAATAGTCAAAATCCAGCTCCTACTACCAGTTTTAAACTTGACAAAACCTATGCACCGTAAAGCCCTAACTTAATGAATTATAATCCAAAACCAAGCTCATGGTTACCTTGACTCCCCGCTATGCTTGGTTCTTAGCTCTTCACTTCTCAATCATGATTAGTCTTCCACTCTTGCTCAAAAATCCTCTTTTCAAGATGCTACAACTATGGATGAGGAGCCCTTGTTGTGAATAATGATTTTTATGAAGTGATTTTGAAGAAAAGTGGTGGAAAAAGCTATAATTTTGCCTTCCTTCTCCCTACCCAACACCCCCCAAGAAAAAAAGAAATTTGAAATTCTCCGTGCAAGAAAGCCGCCCTTCTCTCTTCTCTCCCTAGCCTGACCGAGAATAAGAAAGAAGTGGAGGGAAGATGGTGTCGCATTAAAAGAATGGCTTGGGTTCCATCCATTCCATTTGCCCATTTTCTTTTCTTTAATTTCTTTAGCACTTTCTCTTCAAAATTCTTGACCAAGTTTTATTAATATGTTATGATCAAATTTACTGCCTCCTTTCCGCCTGCCACTCTCACCATTATTCCAATCTCATCGTTCATTATTAACTAATTGTTGCTCATGCAGGTCCGCTCCTCGACATGAAATTTTTGGTTGTCTTATCGAAGACTTGTGTCGTGGAGAGGCGTTTCCCAAACTCATCACCATTGGAGAGAAACTCTGCAAGGGCCTGGACTTTGTGTGCAAGTAAATGCATTAATAATCGTACAGGCGATGTTATATCAGGTTCTCTAGGTTGTGCAGTTTTAACATCAGTCCTCATCTCCCGCCGTGAGACGCCATTATATGTCTTCCTTGTCTGGGCAATCTTGGTTGTTGTTTTCTGTTTGATTCTCTAGTTAAGTCTCATGACATGACTAGCATCTTGTTGTCGTAGAATTTTGTATTCCGTATTTATATTTTCTTGCAAACATGTTTCTTTGATGGAAGCATGAGAAATTTTGTTGTTATATATTTGCCACGATTGTTCCTGGACTATTATTTGCCTTTTTGTCAGGTTATATATTTGCACGATTGTGTCTTTGGACTTTTCATAGTTATTTTTTAGCTAATCAAAATTATTGGCCTTTTCTCTAAAAAAGTATTGCCTTCGCTGTCTTCACTCCTAACTACCACTAGCAAACATACAATAACTTTTTGTCTGTTTAAAACTACAAGTTTTTTTTATAATTAAAACACTATATCAGATTTCATCAGGAGCGTTTACTATTGTAATATTCTTCCCCCCTCTCTCTCTCCCTCTCTCTCCCTCTCTCTCTCTCTATATATATATGTATAGGAGCTGCATCATGTCTATTATTCTTTCTTTTGAATATTGCAAACTTTCAATAAGAGTATCATCTATGTATTTTCATATCCAATTTTTTTTGGAAAAAAATATTTATTTTTTAATTTTTCAAAAAAAATTTAGAGCAAGACACTGGATAATGATATAGATTTAGCTCACATGCATTTCTTTTGTTCATAAACAAAAGGGAAAATTAATCATTTGATCCTTGAACTTTTAACCCAATCGTGACTCAGCCCTTAGACTTTAACTCGTTACAACTCGGTCCTCCAAGTTTCATCCGTTTGATAAATCCAACCCTACCGTTAGGAGAGCAAGGAGAAGCCAGCCCATGTGTCTCAAACGGTGTTAAGAGAGTCAAGCGTTGCCTTCATGACATCTTTGTCAGCACCACTTAGGATTTTGCATCAGCAAGGAGAATCCAAACCTCGCGTTCTCAGACATCGCTTGCTTTCATAATTCACTTGCCATCTCTGATCTTCAACCCAGACTCATCGTTCTTGGTTTGCAGAGTTAATACATTTATTAAATCGACTTAGCCCGACCTTGCTGCCTGCTCCTTCAAAATTTCTTTTACTTATTTTGGCTGACATAAAACGCTTCTTTATCTTCATAGTCCATATAAGAGTGGTGTGTTTCTTCTCATCCTCATCCACAGGTCAAAGTGCATTAAATATGGGAGTACTTATTCTAGCTAGGGCTGTAGCCGTTAAGTTACATGTTAACGAGTTGGGCATCAAGGGAGCATTATTGTTCATCACTTGCAGGATATGTTTAGCTCTATAATAGGAGTCTCCCATTGTTTGTAATGATCAAATAATAAATGGATTCTTTTGGCTTCAAATGCGAAAGAAAACATAAAAAGTGAAGACAATAATAAATGGGCTCCCACGTTCCTAACCCAAGTACCAATACTTCAACTGGGTTTATAATAAAATTCTGCATTTTTATGCATAAGAAATGTACAAAGGAAAGAGTAGAGTAAAAGCATGAGGAGCTTAAGATTTGCAGAGAATAACAATTGGAGGCTTATTTTCACCATGCTCTGTTTTCAAATCAATAAAACAGAGCACTCAACAGTGATATCCTCCCCCCTCCTTCAAATGCCCAACTCACAACCCAAAACGAAACCCACGTTATATTAAATGTGTAGATCGAGAATGACGAGCTTGGGTTGAAGATCTGAGATGGCAAGTGAAGTCTACAGGTTGCAAGCTATGCCTAAGATCGAGAAGAAAGAGGGACAGAGTTAGCTCGTTCCATTCTTTTTTTTTTTTTTTTTTTTTACAATTTCCCTTAACCATTTTGACCTATAACTCCAAGTGGTGCTGACAAGGATGCAATGGATGCAACGTTTAACTCTCTTAATACTGTTTGAGACCCATGGGCTAGCTTCTTCTTGCTTCACTGACGGTAGGGATGGATTCATTAAACGGATGAAAATTGGAGGACCGAGTTGTCACGAGTTGAAGTGTAGGGACTGAGTCGCGATCGAGTTCAAAGTTCAGGGACTAAATGATTAATTTTCCCCAAACAAAATAAATGTTTATGTTTCATGATTTATTTTTTATGTGTGAATTTTACAAAATTGGTGTTACAAGAACCACTGTTCCCAATTATAGCAGAAGTAGAAATGGCATCGGCCCACACAATTGGGCTGACCATTAAGGATCCAAAAGACTTGGATCAGATGCTTGAACGACCAAAGATCTTGAGTCTGCATGCACCCTGGTGACACGTGTGATTAATTTACACCCTAATTTAAGCATTAAGAAGCAACTTTGCTTGGCATCGCCCTGCATCGTCCTCTGTGACAGTGAACTAAGAGACTCCGTTGCCCACTGCGACGGAGAAAAAGAGTGATCCTCGACTTCGTGTCTTGCGAATCGAGGAAGCTGTGAGGTTTGGGTGGAGAAATGGAGGAGGGCAAGGAGGATCCGGATCGTAGGAAGAAGAAGGTTAAGATGGATGGGAGGGAGTTTACTGGTGCTGAATCTTTACCGAGCAGAGAAGAAGACTAGATGGTGCCGGACAGAGTTCGAGATTCTCCAAAATCCTATAGAGAGTCATTGATGCAGAATGTGAGTAGAAGGGTTTGTTGGTGGCAATGGGCAAATAGCGAAGAGGAGGAAGGAGGAAACGGGTATAGTGGGAGTACGAATTTTGATGAAGTGCTGAATCCAAATGATGGAATTGAAGTGGATATTTCAAATCCACTGAGGCCGAATTTTCGTATTAATGAAGAGGAAAAGGAACGCCTATTTCATCCTTTTCAGAAGACCTTGATCGTGAAATATATGGGAAGACAGCCGAATTATGGGTTCATGGTGACAAAGTTGAAGCAAATCTGGGCAAAGAAGGGTGATATGGAGATATTTGATTTGGAAAACTATTTTTTCCTGGTTAGTTTTCAGCTTATGGATGACTACATGGAAGCTCTAATTGAAGGTCCATGGGGCATTATGGATGCTTATTTGAGTGTTGCACGATGGAGACCAGATTTTAATCCAAGGATTGAAAAAATTGATTCGATGGTGGCTTGGGTAAGAATTCCAGAACTACTAGCTCCTTTATTTGATAAAAAATTCTTGTTGAATTTGGGTAATGCCATTGGTAAAGCTATTAGATTGGATATACATACTGCTCAAAGAACCAAAGGTAAATTTGCAAGAATGTGTGTGGAATTAGATTTAACTAAACCTCTAGTTCCTGAATTTGAAGTAGAAGGGCAGATATTATGTGTTGAATATGAGAGTATGAATTTGCTGTGTAAAAAGTGTGGTAGGTATGGGCATTTGAAGGAATACTGTGAAAAGTTCCATAGGCAAGAGAATATGTGTACAAATGAGAAGGATTTGGAAGGAGAGCGTGCAGTTGAGGGTCCTTATGTTGAACAGGACTTGTGGAAAACTATTACTAGGATACGGAGACAGAGAAAAGAAAATATTATAATTCAAGAGCAGCATAAGGGGTCTAGATTTGGTGTGCTTGAGATTAAGGAACCAAAGGAAAATAATATGGTAATGGATGTTGAGGTCAACCAGGGGGTGATGAAAGAAATCACAAATGTAAAGAGTAACTCCTGTTTTGAAAAAAAGGGCCTAATGAAACAGAAGAAAGTGCAAATAAATGAGAACAGAAAGAGTGCAAAAATGGAATTGGAGAGAAGGAAAGAGAAGCAGGAAATTAGATTGATTGAACAGGAGGTTAGGAGGGAGAATATTCTCAAATTAAAAAGTGATGTTCAAAGGACTAAAGGGGTATCAAACAAGAGTGTTATTGAGAAACTGAAAGGATTCTATGAAAGCAATGGGGGTATTTCTATCAAGGAATATGGTGGGCAAGAAGTTGAAATGCTCGATAAAGAAAATGTAGATCCCAGTGATCTAATTGCTAGAAGAGGAGGAAAGGCGGATATTGATCCGGGAGAGATGGCTTGCAAAGAAGAGGAAGAAGATCCGATTGAGTGCTCTAGTACATGTGTTGAAGGAGGAAACCCTCCTAGTATTCTAAAGAATTGATTTGTTGATTTATTGGCTATGATTTCCTGTTGTTGTTTGATTGCCATGAAGTTCTTAATTTGGAACAGCAAGGGTGCAACAAGCAAGGGTTTTGTTGCTGCACTAAAAAGTTTAAAATCTTCATATAGGCTTGATGTTGTGGCTATCCTTGAGCCAAGAGTAAGTGGTGTAGTGGCAGACAGGATAATAAGAAGCTGGGGTTTCAGAAATTCAAGAAGGGTGGAAGCAGAGGGTTTCTCTGGAGGAATATGGTTGTTATGGGATTCAGACGAAGTTCAAGTTGAGAATGTGGTTAAGGATGAGCAATTTATCCACTGTAAAGTTAGAGATGGAGAGGAAGAATGTCTGCTGATAGCTGTATATGGCAGTCCTAATGAGCAGAAAAGACAACATTTATGGGGGAAGTTGAAGATGCTAGTTGACAAAATAAATGAACCTTGGATGGTGGTGGGAGACTTTAATGACATCAAATCTCCATTGGAGCAAAAGGGGGGAGGTAGAGTGAATGAGGCTAGGTGTAGAAGATTTGCAGAATGGATAGGAATGTGAGTTAATTGATATTGATGCTGCTGGACCTTTCTTTACATGGAAAGGGCCTAAGTGGGAAGGACTTGACAGAGTCTATAAGAGGTTAGATAGATGTTTTACCAACTATCAGTGGCAGTGCAAGTTTGTGAATGCAGAAGTAAGAGTAGCACCAAGGATATGTTCTGATCATCACCCAATCTATGTGGACCTTGATCCTGTTTTGTATTCTAATAGTAAGAGGATTTTCTGATTCGAAGCAGCTTGGCAATTAAATGAGTAGTTTCAACCTTTGTTAAATCAATGGTGGAAAAAGGATGATGAAGCTCATAGAAATCTTGTTAGTTTACAAAACAACTTGAAGGTATGGAACAAGGAAGTTTTTGGAAGGATTGAAGGGAGAAAGATAAGGTTGTTAAATAGGCTTTATGGGGTGCAAAATAGTATTGATAGGAGAATAAATCCTTTTTTGTTGCAACTTGAAAGGGATTTAGAGAAGGAGCTAGTAGAGACCTTGAAACAAGAAGAGGTGTTGTGGTTCCAAAAATCAAGAGGGAAATGGATTGAGCAAGGTGATAGGAATACAAAATACTATCATACCAAAACGTTGATAAGAAGAAGAAAAAACAGAATTAGAATGTTGAAGAATAGAAGATGAAAGAGAAATAGTAGGATTGTTTCAAGAGTTCTTTATGAAGCTCTTTGCAGAAGAAAGGTACAACAGACACTGGATAGAGACAAACCATGCATGGGGTAATGTTGAAAAAGAAGAAATGGCCCGTGTGAGCAAGAACTTAATTAGTGAAGAGGTTAAAAAAGCTTTTGTCCAGATGGGAAGCTTTAAGGCTCCAGGAGAAGATGGTTTTCCATCTTTTTTCTATCAACAAAACTGGAATGTTGTGGGGAGCTCAGTGATAAATCTGATGAATGAGTTATGGGAGAAGCCAGAGAGAATACAAGAAATCAATAGCACGTTACTTGTCTTGATTCCAAAAGTTGACAAGCCAGAAAAGGTAAGCCAATTCAGACCAATCTCTTTATGTAATGTGTTGTATAAGGGGTTAACTAAGTTGATTGTTAATAGATTAAAGCCTCTTATGGACAAACTTGTTTCTCCTCACCAAAAAAGCTTTGTACCAAAGAGGAACATTCATGATAATATTGTAATTGCAAAAGAGATGGTGCATTCCATGAATAGAATGAATGGAAAGAAAGGATTTATGGCTGTAAAAATTGACTTAGAAAAGGCTTATGATAGAATGTCATGGGGTTTTATTGAGAAAGTGTTGAAGGAAGTTGGTTTAGATGAACATGTGATAAAGTTGATTATGTGCTGTATTAGAACTTCAATGATGGCCATAATGTGGAATGGAGAGAAAAGGGAGACTTTTAAACCTTCAAGAGGCTTGAGACAAGGGGATCCACTTTCTCCCTATTTGTTTGTGTTGGGAATGGAAAAATTAACACATGATTTTGGATAGTGTTGAGATGGGAGCTTGGCGGGCTGTAAAGGTTGGTAGAAGAGGAATTGATATATCTCACCTCTTATTTGCCGATGATTTGCTTCTTTTCTGTGAGGCAAGTATAGATCAAGCTTGTAACTTGTTAAATATTCTTGAAACGTTTGGTGAAGCTTCAGGACAGAAATTGAATCCTAAAAATACTAGCATTTTCTTCTCAAAAAAATACAGAAAAATGCTTACATAAAGAAATTTGCAGTTTAACGAGTTTTAAAGTAGTTGATGATCTGGGAAGATATCTGGGAGCTTATATCACTAAAGGAAAAACTACTAGACAGAAATTTCAGTTCCTTATAGATAGAATGCAAAGCAAGCTTAGTGGATTTGAACATAATCTTTCTTTAGCCGGCAGACTTACTTTGGTGCAATCTGTCACTAATCAAATGGTTGTTTTTCATATGTAGCATTCCCACATTCGGTGGGTGTGAAGCAAAAATTAGAGAAGATCCAGAGAGATTTTATATGGAACAATAATGAGAACAAAAGGAAATTACATGCAGTGAGTTGGGATGTTTTATGCACTTCAAAGGAGAAAGGAGGTTATAGATTGAAAGATATGACAGTAATGAATGATGCACTCTTGGGAAGGATTAGGTGGAATCTAATTGCAAAACCAGATAATCTGTGCTTAAAGGTTTTAAGTGGAAAATATGGTAGGAGTGTGAATTTAAGAAGGGAATGTGTTGTAAAGACCACAGATTCTGAAATCTAGAAAAATCTTGCTCGCTTATGGCCCCAGTTGACTAGTAGTGTGGTATGGGAAATAAATAATGGAAGGGAAGTGTATTTTTGGAAGGATTTTGGGTTAAGGAGGGCAGAAGACTAATAGACAGATGTAATATATAGTCAAGTGAGGAGCTTTCAAATTGTAAGGCTTGTGAAATGGTTAATGTAGATGGAAATTGGGATTTATTGAAGCTGGAAGGTATGTTGTCTGAGGAGGATATGAGATTAATTCTTGCAGTACCACCACCAAAGAATATATATGGTAATGATGTTGTTAAATGGGGTTCATCACTCCAAAATAAATACGTTGTTGCTGATATGTATAAAAAACTGAAGTAGGAAGGAGGAGTGAAAGATATATTGTGGAACAGAATTTGGCATTGGAAGGGACCTAGAAGAGTACAAGTTTTGTTATGGCTAGCAGCTCATAATCGATTACTCACAAAAGAAAGAAGAAGTAGAATATTGGGAGGAAATGCTAGTTGTTTTAGATGCAGCGAAGAAGAAGAATCTCTTATGCATGTTATGAGAGATTGCTATGTTGCAAGGATGATTTGGGAACGGCTAGGAGAAGAAAACCATAATTCAGAATTTTACTTACTACAAAACCATGATTGGTTTAAATGGAATCTTGGGAGGACGAATAAGAAAGAAGTGATTACTTTTGGGATCACTTGTTGGATGCTATGGAACTAGAGAAATAAATGCTTGTTTGAAGAGGGATTTTTCATGCCAGATTGTCCAGAAATGATGATTGAGCATTATGTTAATGAGATTTTGCTTACAGTTGGGAGGTATGGAGGAATAGGGGAAAGAAGGCAGGAGGTGAATATTAGTTGGGTGACACCAAGAGTGGGTTGGATGAAACTTAATACTGATGGGGCAGCTAGGGGTCAAAACAGATTAGCAAGTTGTGGGGGATTGATTCGAGACTGGAGTGGAAGATGGATCTCAGGTTTTGCAAGGAATCTAGGATCATGTTCTGCCATCAAAGCTAAGATCTGGGGCGTCATTACTGGGCTACAAATGGCTAGGAATGCTAGTATTAAACATTTAATTGCTGAATGTGATTCTATTACTGTTGTTAATATTTTAAATAGAATTAGAGATGATATTGATTTAGATTCTGTTCTGTTAAAAGAGGTTCAATTAGTCTTAGAGAGCTTTGATCAGGTTTATTTTAAGCATGTATACAGGGAAGGAAATGCTTGTGCTGATTGCCTTGCAAATCTTAGCTTTGATTTAGGGGAGGTGTTTACTATTTTTGAGAACCCTCCTCAGAAAGTAAAAGAATATTGTACAGGGATATGGTGGTAATTGCCTTCCCACGAAGGATATTGAAGTAATAAGATGGGCTGGAGCCCCCTTTTTTTTCACCAAAAAAAAAAAAGAAGCAACTTTGCTTGGGAAATTTTCATCCAAAAATAATGTTGTCCCCAGTTTTTTTTTTCGGTTCAAGATTGCACTGAAAATGGTAAAATAATCAAATAACGTTGTCCCTTATCGGTAAAAGTTGTCCCTTACAGTTAAAAATGTTAACAATCAGTGTCAACATTTTAAAAGTTAATGTTGATTTTTTAACATTGTGAGACAATATTGTTACATTTTGAAACTTCTAAAATGACGTTGAATCCCAAAAAGAGTAATTTCAAGACAAATTTATGCTTTAAACTTTAATTCAAATTATATAATTTATGAAAATTTTGTCTCATCCCAATATACTGTTAATATCATGTAAAAACCTGATATAATATTAATTAAATTAGTTAGTTATAATAAATAGATATTATCTTCTTAAAATATCCTCAATAATCATGTTCATTTGAATTAGCTCTTTATGGTAACTCCTTAACATGTGACATCACCATGAAAATTATTTGAGAGCAAAATAAATAAATATTACAGACAAAATGAGTTGAGAGTTTCATATTTAGGATTAAGTTAAATCTCCAACTAATTCTTCTGTTAAGGACACGAGATAATAATACATTTTAAAAAGGGCTCTTGGGTACGGCTGGAGTAAGTTGAAAGGCGATAAGGTTATTTAGGTTATTGAATAGGGATCAAGCATTTTATTACAAGAATAGACTAATAAATGTAAATAATTTGAATGTAAATTTTAATTATTCGCTTAAGGTGACATGTCAGTCAAAGTGTCATTCACTGAAAAGAGAAATTAAACTAAGGTTATTTTAGGGTATAGAAGGTGATTTTTTTTGTTGGCTAAAAAAAGGTGAATTTTTTAAAAACAAGTGTTATTTTAATAAAATCCATGTACCTACATAAAATTTATTGAAAATCACAAATTATGTGTGCCTATATTCCACCTAAGTCATAAAAAATATACAAGACTCCATGGTGCACTATAAAAAAAATTAACTCTCAGCGGCGACCAAAAGTCACCGCTGAAAGTATAAAAATCACCTTTGAAAGTGTCACCACTGGAAAGTCATTACCGTAGCAACCGTGGCTGAAAACTTTCAGTGGTAACAAAAAAAGTCGCCGCTGAAAGACACTTTCAATGGTAACTTTTATAAGTTATAGCAATGACATTTGTGGTCACTAAAAGATACTTTCGACAGTGACCTTCTTGTTGCCACTAAAAGTACTATCAGTGGCGACAAGCTGTTGTTGTCAAAAATAATTTTTAGCGACGACATTTTTTGCCTCCACTGGAAGTATACCCAAGAAAAACTAGCTTTATTGATGCCATGTCATCACCGCCTGCCACCACCTTCTCGCCAGTGATCACCACATCATCACTGTGGCACCACATCATCTCTAGCCACCTCCACATTATCATTAGCCACCTCCATGTCGTTGCCACATCACCGCTCTCATGCCACATCACTCCTCCCTACCACGTCACAGTCCAAATATTTTCACCTTAAATGTATCTTCAAATTCCAAACTTGTGACCGCCTCCTTTCATGTTCAATATTCTTGCCATTGAGCTGGATTGAATTTGTTTATTACTATTGTAAAATAAAATACATATTATTATATTATACCTTCAGCAGTGCATTACAAAGTCGCCACTAAAAGCCTGAGGTTGAATGGAGAACTGAAAGACTTTTAGTGATAATACTAATAGTCCCCACTGAAAGTCAACTTTCAGTGGTAACACTAGAATGTCGCTGCTGAAAATCTACTTTCAGTGATGACCCTAGAAAGTCGCCACTAAAAATGAGCCCTTTAATAGTGATATCACCATCGAAGGTCTTATATTCAGCGGCAACTTTTTGTATCGCCGTTGAAAGGTATACTTTCAACGGCCACTTTTTTTGTCGCTCCTGAAAATCGTCGCCTAAAGTCCTGTTTTTGGTAGTGGTGGCATTCCTTTTGTAATAATTAAGCATACTTAAGAGGTAATTAAAAAAGATTGTAGAGCAGTTGCATACTTTGACCATATACATACACATGGATATTTATTTATTTATAATAGGACAATTATTTATTTATTTTTTCGCCAGCTATAAAAGGACAATTATATTAAAGTAAGCAAAAGGTACATATTTGGGCCCTCCAGAAAGGTACGGCAGGTGATAGAACAAGAGGGCCTAATTGACTTCTTATCTTGAAAAAAGCATAGTTTGAATAGATGTTGTTTAGCCATGAAGCCATGGTTTAGTTTATTAATCAATAAGATGTTCTAGGGAAGATCGCTAAGGGGATTAATGAGCATTAATCATGCACTGGTACAACTAGAGCACAAGCACCTTGTGCATTCTATTATTAATTAAGAATATTCTTATAGCTAAGCTGGGCCTGAGCTTATTGGATTTGAAGGGAAAAAAAAAGGTTATCAGAATAATTATGTCAACAAGCCAACGCTGCTCACTCCTAGCATCCTATGCTATTAATAAATATGTTAATAATTTTTTAAATTATACATATCAACTATAATTATTTTATATTATAAGGTAATTCTACTCAACTCATTCGTCTTGGTAGTTCTATGATTCCACATATCTTTTATGCCATTTGCACAACCATTAAAAAAAAAAAATGGTTTGGTTCATTTCTTTCTCTTTTGTCCATTTTAATTAGAAACAAAATTAATCAGGCTCTATGAGAGAATACGATCCAGGTTGCTCACTATATTGTCAGTGTTTGATTTAGTTTAAATTGGTGCCTAACTACATTGCATATCAGTGATATATAAATTACCATGGTCCTAAGGGGGGAAAAGGCGATATTTCAAATTAAGTGCTATGAATTTGTTCATTTTGCACCTTCTATGTAGTAGGATCCGGAAAGAATTAGAGGAAAGTAAAATAAGGAATTACTTTATATATTGTAATTATTTGGAGAGGATAGAGCTTCGACTCCAATCCTTAAAAGAGAGATGACAGGAACAAGTATAAAGAACAGGACATAAAAGAAGATCTGAAGCAGTCAAACCTTCCCTCACAAACCAAACATAGAAAAAAGGAAAAAGAAGAACTAAACAAGAAAGCCGAGGAAGAAGTAGAAATAAGGAAAGGAAACGAAATAGATGAATAATTAATTAGATGGTGGAATCCAAGGCTAAGATGGTGCTGAGATTCATGGGGTTCATATACTCGCTGGTGCCTGACATGATCTGCTGCACAATCAACTTATTGGCCCTTTCCGAAGGATGAAACGGATCCCAAAACGCGTACGCATCACGGTCTGGGCACAAGCTAGATGCTATGGTGCAAAGTCCTATCCCATTGTACGGTCCTTGACCACAACATGCCACCTTTGATGTCTCAAATCCTGCTTCCACACAACAAGAATTAATCCTCAATTGCTTCATCTCAATTTCCAAAAATAGTAACGTTGTGTTTTTGGAAATACGTACCGAATGCTTGAGGATTATTGATGAAGTCAAGGTGCATCTGCCGAGTGTTGACTCCGATGAATACCTGAGAGCCGAGTTCGCCGTTGAGTTGACCCAACATCTGAACGAGTTGTGGGTTGAATAAGGATGCAGCTCGCTGCAACTCAGCAGCGCATTCCCCATTTCCACTATGTTGCGCCAACTCAGCCGGCACACACCCCAGTGGACCAGTTCCCGTCACCAACACTCTTCGGGCTCCGATATCGTACAGTCTCTGAGATCACAATTTTGTCAAAAAACGGGGGAGGAAAAAAAAAAAAAGAAGGTCAAAGCATGCATGAGATTTAGAAGTAGACCCGTAGGATCTTCTTGTACTCGGAGATCAAATATTTGACGTAATCGGGCAAAGGGAACTGGCGAGATCTGACTGAGAAAGGCACCAAGTAATAGTTATTCACAAAGTCATTGCCTCCAAGAGTGATCAGCACAAGTGCTCTATTCACTAATCGCTTTGTCTTGGTCGCTCCAATCAGAACTCTCACCCTTTGCTGGTATTCTTCGAAGTACTCTAGCTGTCTGGATATTCTGATGATGTTTACCTGCAAAATTTCTTTCCTTTTCATCAGAACTCTTGCTATTCAAATATTAATCTATTTTGCGTCCTATGGTAGGTAAGAAACCGGGTGCTATGCTTCTAAAAAGATCACAACATATATATATATATAATAGTCCAATATACGTACAAATTGGATTCCTGTGTCGTTGAGAATTCCAACGCCAGCAGAAGCAAAGTTGGCACCAACGAGCAATCTCCGTCCTGTGAGCTCGGGGCTTAAATATGGCAGGGTGGCTTCTGACCCAAGTTCTTGACCTGACCAAGCAATTACACTAGTTAATAATAAGCAAGAACAGACGTAAATAAAGACGGTGAAAGCAATTAATAAATTAATTACTGATGAAGTCAGGAATATTGTAGCCATTAGAAAAGCGGCCAGTGGGTCTGCGAGTTGGGTAGTCAATGCCATAAGGAGGAGCGTCGGCACGGGCTGTGGTTGCCAAGTAATTGTTATTGCCGTTGTCCACCAGCGAATCGCCAAACACAAAGAAAGCTCTTGCACCCTCTGCCTTGCTCGCTGCAGCCAACGCCGCGACCAAGCCCAAGATGATCAAAGTCAGAGAGTTAGCCATTTTGGATTGCTAATTAACTTCAGGGAAGAAGAAGCTGAGAGGGATATATAGGTGGCTACTGGACATACAGACCCAGCTCTACGAATAAAAAAAGCCAACTTCTTCGATGCTTCACTTCAGCTATGGCGATTGGTGTTATATAGGTTTATGTTGGAACTACTCATGACGTACCATTCTTTTAATCTGTCCCCACACTTTATATATAGCTAGCCTCGGTTACAGCTGACACTGGAAAAGATGGACTCATTATAGGACTTGGTCCCCTGAAGGTATTATTTAATGTCTGTATTATTATAACCTGATCATTGCACATGAAGATCCAGGATGGACGTTATATTTTAGTTTTTCTTTTAAAAAAAAGGGAAAGAAAGGGCTTAAATATGAAGAATACAACCATCAGAGAGTCGATAGAAATATGAACGCACTTTCTGGCAATCCCCATCACCTATGTTTCATATGTACTTTTTTTTTTTTTTTTTGAAAGAAAGAACATACTACTTGTATGTTGAAAAAGAAACTTTTTTTTTGTATTATATATTTGTACGTCATGTATGGTGATGATGAAGCAAAATTAACTTTCCGCGATATGCTGGCCATGTAAGATTGGGAGCCATCACCAAATTGCGACACTGCTTTCATCTTGTAATTAAGAGCAGCTGCATACAAATATACAAAGTTTTGTTCCATGTGTTATATAAAACTAATTTTTATTATTAAGAAAACAATCGCATGCATTTTAAAATATAATCAGTTTTGACTAAATTTACAGTTTATGACGGGTTAATCTATGTTTATTTGGTATGTATTTCGTTGGTTTTTTTTTTAATTGTGCTGTCAATTTACAATTTTACGCGATAATTTTTTATACATTCACAATTAATACATATATATAAAAAATTTTGAAGATGAACTGTAATATGTGATATTAGCATAAATAATACTATTCCACAAATATTGAAAACTGCTTCTAATGTTTGCCCCATTACACGTGCACCTAATATCCTACACATAACATAAGTTGGGAGTAGAAACGGTTCAACTTGGGCCTCCGAGTGTTAATTTCATTCATACTTTTCTCATCAACTAACTTTACTTGCCATTAATTTCCCCCAAATTCTCGACTTTTGCATCCACCCTGGCTCACAAATAAATACCCTTACATATAATTTTTCACCTACATGGTTGAACTATACGAGATGGGCTTCTAACGTTCTGGTACTACTACAAAATTGAATTAGTTAACGATCTATATATACTTGTCGGTGTATAAATAACCGACAACCATCAATAAAATTGTTACTAATTACAAATTGGTTAACTAAGAAACTACACTACTTGTTTTTGGGATTTTCTTGATTTTAAAGCTAATGGATTAACGAAATGAACAACCCATGGAATGATGTGGCGATGTTATCCTTGCTTAATCGATTGGAAATAACATTGCTCTCATTAATTTCTAATATATTCAGTATACCAGTAATTGAACTAGCATTAATCTAGGCTAATTACGCCATCAATTGATTAAGCTATTAAACCTTCGATCTCATGTTTTCCTAATGTGTTGTCACATTCGCTTTTTAACACCTTTATTTATTGTACATCCAGAAAAATTACATTTCTGGAGAATCGTTAATTAAGATCCATAAATTAGAACTTGCATTTTGATATTTGGTCTACTATTCACTTTGATTTTTAGATTTTTAGTCCAACTTTAATCATTCATAACTAATTAAAGAAATTTTTTTGACATTTCACTAATTAAAAATTTAGAAAGTTTGTTAGCAATAATATAATATTAGAAGAGCTAACATATACCATATATGACAAATTAAGTTAATATTGCGAAACTCTTCTACATGCAAATCTAACTACCCACTACAAGTACTCATCATCTCCAATGTCATTATTGTCATTTTTGATTACATATATGGCTTGAGACTTCATAAAGCTTAATAAGTTACAATAATCAATTTGAAGCAACCTTGAATCCATGAAAGCTCAAAGGTGATTAAAAAAAAGTTCGACATCTTACGACTCACTTGAGCCAAGAGCCATTTAAAATTTTCAAAAAAACAAAACACCATATAAAATTGTCAATATTTCTTATCCTGAAATTATGTAGGTTAAATTTTCTAGAATTTAACGAGTATAACAGTAATATTCTGATAGTACCAATAACTAACTCTTGGATTAAATACCCAAAACCTTCATGTTGATCGGAATGAATCCGCTTATCTGCATAATAAGCATCAATAAAGTTATCAGCAATGAAGGATAGACTTGTTCTTAGTATAAGTTATGCAAGATAATACTAGAACGAGGTAGTAAATTCATATATAACATATGAATAAAAAAATTTACTCGGTCAAGAAAGTAAGATTATGATATGAGAAAGGAGGAGCAAGAAGCTATACACTACTGACCTCAAGAGAGCTGTGATTGATGTGAGCTGAACACGATGCATGATTTCAAGTATGGTGTTGGCGTTATAGTTGAATAAACATAAATTAACAGCCCACAACCTTATAGAGATGTCCTCAAATTAACGGTGATGAATCTGGGAAGCACATTCCAATGAAATCAAATAGTGTTGAGATGAAAACCCCAAAAGCTACATATATGATAGAATTAATTAGAAACATCTTGGTTAATGAGATGGACATCGAGGTTTAAACTGACCTTAAGAGATAAGTAAGCTATGATAGAAAGAAAATAGAGAAACGAATGATAGAAAGATTGAAGGAGGAGTGAGAAGATACACACTGACCTTAAAATAATTAATCACATAATAATAATAATAATAATAATAATAATAATAATAATAATAATAATAATAATAATAATAATAATAATAATATGCCGCTAATGATTAAATGACACCTAGACTAATTAGTAACCCTTGACCTATTATTAAAAAAAGTAAAAAGTACAAAATAAATAGAAAAATTAATAACTTAAACAAATTAAACAAATTCTAGCTGGATTGATCTTCAAGTAATATTTCTTGGGTCTAAACATGCAAGACCATGACCCAACTTATCTTTTCTAAGTGTATATTTGTGTTTTGGGCCTTTAATATATTGGATTGGGGCTTTAAAACACATTGTAGCCTCTTGAATATATGACAGTTATCTTTTGGGTATTCATCAACATGACTAATCTCGTGTGAAGTGACAGAATTGCTCTCCAGGTTTACATTATTTAAGAGTTCTACGATGGATGAAAATGGAAAAGAAGCCATAATCTCAAATGTGGTGATAGGTTAGATTATATATGATTATATGTGAAGTATGAGAACGGTGACCTCATTTAATAAGTTGGAAAGGAAGGAGAAATGGGTGAGACCTGCAAGCGGAAAAATAAAGCTGAATATTGATGCAGCTTTCTGTCAAAATAGTGGAAGGGCAGCTATTGGAATTGTTGGAAGGAATGAGGAAGGAAGTGGAGGCTATACTCCTTTTATGGCAGAAAGCCTTGCTTTAATGGAAACTTGCAAGTGTGCTGAGTTTCTACAGGGTGAATTGGTGACTGTAGAAACTGATTGTGCTGAACTTTTTAACAGAATGAAAAAGGGGCATGTCGAAGGGTATGAATGGCAGAGTACTGAAGTTCTGAAGATGTGTTTGACGATGCAAGGGTCCATGAGGAGTTGGGATTTAGCCTTGGTTTCCAGATCAGGGAACAAAGCTGCTGACTGTTTAGCAGCTAATGTTATGAGAGGTATGGTACCTTTTGGATGGCTTTCTCAGCCACCATCCTCTCCTTGGCATTTGATGCAGATGGATCTTGTTGACTCTTTCGCTGATGTTGAGGTCAGGACAGGAGGTGGCTAATTGCTTTGGGGCTTGGGCTGATCCTCCCCCCCCCCCTCCTGCTTAGGCTTTATTGTTAGTTTGCATTGTTTTGGTGAGTTTTTTTGGTGTGATAGGTTGTATGCTTAGGTTTTTTTGTGAGTGCTTTTCTCTTTTAGGCCTTAAGTGGCTATTGGTGTTTGCACCTTTTCTGTTGTTATTAATAAAATTGACTGTCTTTGCTCCCAAAAAAAAAAAATGATTATGTGTGTATGGTAAGAGCCCTAAACATTGCAGAGCTTGCCTCGAATAGTGATGAATATGGTAAGAGCAGTCTAGTGATAGCAAATAATATTGAGATTATAAACCGAAAAACCGCATGTTGACGAATAAACCTGCATAAGCATAAAATAAAACCTTCAAAAGGGAATTTGCTCAAAAAAAAAAAAAAAAAAAAACCTTCAAAAGGGAAACATAGTCGATGGCTACACAACTGCAGACTAGCTACAAGTAAAACCTCACTTTCTCTAAACACATGTCAACATGTTCCTCTAAAATTCGCTTAGTTAATTAAACAATGTATTGAAGCTGATTAGGAGACAAAACCAGAGGCTTGAGGCAAAATTAGGATAGAAATTAAAGAAAGGAACTTAAACAGCATGAGTAGCAGTAGCAGAGATTAATAAAAGTGAAACTGGCTGATTTGAAGGCTCTAAAGAGAATAGACAGTGATGCAGAAGAAGGCATATATTGAAATTTTGAGCTAGCTGCTTTGTTTCCTCTGAATTCGAGATTAAGAGAAAGCAACAGAAGAAATGAAAGTTGCGAATGATCAGATGGTGAAACAAGAAATATGGGGCTTCTTTGGTTTCTTGTTTTGGAAACAAGTTTTTGCTTTTGAAAACAGAAAAAAAAAACATTCATTTGGTAATTTGTTTTTAATTGATTGTTTTAAAAAGCAAAAAACAGTAACATGTTTTTAAAAACTAAAAAATAAAAACAGCTTTTACTTGTTTTTTTATTCCTGTTTTTGTGTTTCTTATTTTTTTGTTTTGAAAAATTTTAAAAAATCTTTTTTTTCCCTCACCTATTATCCAGCACCTATCACCACCAGCAACAACTATTACCTGTCAAATGTAATTTTTCATGATTTTTTTAAAAAAGTTATTATCCAAACAAATTCTTTTTTTTTTTTTTTTCAAAACTGATTCTAAATCAATCTATAATATTAAATCAAAATCAATTACAAGCCGGCTCATTTTCACCTCCATAATGGCTCTTCACTCAAAATACTGTTCTATGAACAGTACTAGCTTAGGAATAGTAGCGGCTCAGTTTTGGGCTGCGCCTATTTTTAATTTTGTGTATAGTATTTTTTTTTTCCAAGTGCTTTTTTTAAAGTGTCCAGATGGGAGTTTTAAAATTTGAAGTTCCCTCCATTTCAACTCTTTCTCACTCTTTGGGTTCAAAATCTGCAGGATTTCTTTATGATGCTTTTTTGACTTCCTCCCCACGTTATATCCAAAGTTTTAAAGTATAATAAGCAAATAAAAATTAATATTAGAAATGTATATGATGATATAAATATAAGAAGTAAATATAAAATTACTGCATATATATTTACGGTTGGCATTAATATTAACAGTTTTAAATTAAAAATTAATAGATGCAGAAATTACTTGAATTTTAATACGGTTAAAAAATCAATATTTAAATATTTTAATGTTTATAATAATTTCTATCTTTGAAAAAATAACAATATTATAATATAAATATTTTTTGACGTAGTAATATAAATAGTTTTGCTTACCTTTATAATATAGTAAAATTTTCAGATTTTTTTAAATTTGTAAATTTTTGGCTTTTGGAAAAATGAAAAAAAATTAATTATAACATATCCCAAAATTGACTGCCACACGCTTTCTCCCTGCAACACGCTTTCTGTAGTCTTGATAAGTCGTATACTTTTCTCCGTTGCCCTCATTTTTTGCTTCGAGTTTCATCTTTTCGTCATTTTAGCTTTAGTTGTGCTCTTAGCAAGTTCTGACAGGTTGTCACCAGATGTGGACTCCTTCGCTTCCTCTGCCTGGTAAATCGTCTTCTTTCTATTCTTTATTTTTTACTCTCTCCTTTGCGTGTTTCCCATTGTCTTTTCCCATTCCTCTTTTTTCCCCCCTCTTCTCCTCAATTTCCCAGGTGAATCGTTCTTGCAAAACCGTTGTGGGAGCTTGAGTTTGCGGTCTCCGATGCCGACAACCGTTGGGTGAGGGTGGTGATAGATATTGGTAGGACGCTCTCATATAACGGCAAGGAGTGCTTCTGGAGCAGAACCTGCAGGTAGATCCTAGCTTTCTTCATCCTTTCACCTTTCTACATATCCTCTTCAAGTATGCATCACAGTTTTATTTTGTCTTTTTATTTTAATGTATTTTATTGTTCTGTAATGGGTTTTCCTTGCTAAACGAAGGGTTTTTAAAATTCTTCACAAAACAGGCTGAACATTTTTATATTTCATTGTCAAGTGTTCATCATCCATTCTCAAAGCTTACGCTTCTATTACATATTATGTACTATAAAGTCAATTCAAATCCTCCATTGTTTATTTTTAAATACTGGGTTTTAATTCTTTTTCTCGTCTAAGTTATAGTGGGGTAGTCGGGTAGGTTTAGTGGCATATGCTGATGCAGGACTTATTCCTAAAACTACTGGGCTAATTCTCATTTTGTAGTCTCATTAGTGGCCCCCGGAAGGCACACAGATGTTTTCATGAACAACGTCTTTGGTTCAAAGGTAATTATGGCTCAATAGTGCATTCACCCTAATATTGTGCCTTCCAGTATGATTTGTTTTCTGCATTTTTCTGGTACAATTATTTTTTTTCCAATGTCTTGCTTCATTTTTTTATGAGACTATCTAAGTTCATCTATCATATAGGAAGAATAGGATAAGGTGTGTTTTGCTTGGATATTGTGTTGTGAAGCTATAGGTTGAACATCAGCCTTACATTTACTTGCAAAAACTGGTATGGTGATTCAGTTTGCTTTGGTGAAGAGAGATCAAGGTTAACTTTTTTTCTGCTCTCATATCAGCTTTTTCATATTTGTTGTTTTCCTTCTTGATATTCATCCAGTGTTGTTTAATATCATAGAAGGTTGATTTGGTGTTGTATGATGGATGCTATTTTGTTTGGTGGAGGCTTGATATTAATTGTCACGAAGAGTATATACAATTTAATTTGTTAATATCTGCAGTTTTAACAGTGCCTTTGTGGGCTTCATACTTTCAATTTAAGAATAGTGGTGTATTTTTTTTCTCACATGAGACGTCACCCTTACCATAGAGTTTGTTTTTTATTTCCCTCCAAATTGGATTAGTATTAATTTGCTTCCCATCCTTGCTATAGTGCATGGTTCTTGAATTAGACTATTTGGTGTTTTGTTGGAATTTGTTGAGGTGTTCTAAATGTCAAAATCAAACTCACCTCTTGCAACATGTAGGGATTTTGGTATGGAATATGGATTTTGAATCCAATAGTGTACATTATCTAAGTATGAGAATTGCTACTCAATGGAGTATGTGGTTTATCCATTTAATAAACTCTTTTAATGAGCTGTAAGGTTTAAGGTGGTATGTCAAAGAACCAAGAGTTACCAAGGTCAGAGCTCATTTGTGGCATTTTGTTGCTCTTTTTGTGAGCATTATTGTTCTCTTGTATTCTGGACATATTTGTGTTGTTTTGGCCTAATGTAAGTTTGCAGTTAATGTCTCCTTTGTGAAATGTTAGACTGGAACTGGCAGGATCAGTGCTACTTGAGGAAATCGATTTGTTGGGGGTGGAGATGGAAGAATTTCCAAGTTTTTAGTAAACATGATGATACAATATTCTTAATGCATGGACCGATACAGCAATTTTTTTTTTTTGGGGAAAATATAATTTCTCATTATGTCTTTTCATGGTTCTCAGTATTATAATGAATATCTATCTAAGCCCTTGGGACAGATTATTTATGTTAAAAATAATAAGTGCATTTATGTTAAAGAAGCCTGCTCTATACTTTTCAAAAGGAATGAGTTTTGGATGTTCTTGCAATGCTGGTACTGCAGGGGCATATTTGATGTTGTTTCCCAGAGTCTTTATATTTGCAAACATGACTACATAGACAGACACTTCTACTGGAATTTCCTGAGTTGCCTCTTTGAATAAATGTTTATGTCCAAGATTAGGCCAAGGCATTGTTTCCTTTATATTGGAGTCAAGTTTAGGTGACTGAAGCATTGGGTCTATTGATCTTCTTCAAATAGGTCTCAGGAAGAGAGAAGAAAAAGGAGATCCAAAAGTATGAAGCATGAAGGTAGTTAAAATAGCAAGGCCGTTCGGTCTCCTTGATTGTACATAGGCTCAAAGTATATTCATATTCATATCAAGGAACCATAGGTAGCAATAACCATGGTATTGTCTTGAAAGAATCCCTTCAAGGGCTTTGCAAAAGAAAATCACGTCACATTAAAGACATGAATGTTCAAGTGAGTTTGGAGGCATTTGGCAAGTTGAATTGTGCACAGGGTCTTTGACCATTGGGCTATATTTTGTTGCCTTCATGACATTCTTTTGGGGACCAGCAGTAATAATTGGGGAAAAAAAAGGAAAGAAAAAGGTTTTTATAGGTTCTTCCATAAGGAAATGTTGTCTCTGGCTTTGTACATAGCATACCATCCTATATGCAAGACTAATTTACTTTTCATGAAAATGCAAAAAACTTACAAGCAAATAAATGTTAAGCTTTTGCATAAAAATGCAATCTAAAATGCCATTCCAAAATAAAGTTGTTTGGGGAAAAATTTTGAAATTATCAAGTTTTTGGCCAAAAAAAAAAAAGACCATGCACCAATTTATAAGCATATGAGGTTGGAAAAGAGATACTTTGATTTATCGTTGGTATTAAAAAAAAAAAAAAGGTCTGTTTGGATTAATGATAAAAAAATAGTTTATTTTTAATTTAATTTTTAAAAAAGTAAAATTGGGTAATGTGATTTGTGTTTGGATTAGTTTTTATAAAAGTTTATTGGTAAAGTTAAAAAGTTATTGGATTATAATTGAATAAGTTTAGTTTTATAGAATGACTAAAATGGGTATGATTTTTATTAAATAATAAAAAATGATTAAAAATATGAATTTACAAAATATAATAATTTTAAATTATTATCATAAAAAAATTTATATTTAATGAATAAAATATATTTAAATTAGAAATGTGAAAATTTTTTAACTAAATAATATTATATAATTAATTGGATAATATAGTCTACATAATTTATGTAAATACAAAGTAAAAAATAATATTAAAAATTAGAAATAAAAAATAAATAACTAAAAACTGATTGAGAAGTACAAAAAATATATAGATAGAGGCATAAGAACAACATAAATATAAAGATAAAAATATCTTTTGATTCCAAAAAAGTGATTTTGTATAAGTCATAAGTAAGTTTTAAATACTTTTATAATTGTGTTTAAAAAGGTAGCTTTTGATCTATAAGTTAGATTAGTCAAAAGTTATGATAAGTAACTTTCAAATTTACAAACTAACTTATCATATTTATAAGCTATTTTTTCCTCTTCAAAACGCCTTACCACCAAACAAGCTGAAAATTTGGCTTGCGCCAAAGTCACAATTTTTACGGTATGTACTACTTATAGACAGAGGAGGCAATTTCAATATCATTATTTATATATGGATGTGTGTTATTATGTGTTGATACTTTTGTGATAAATTAATATTATTGATTATATTGATTGAAGTGAACTCTTCCCGTGCATCGCACGGGGGTATATATGCTAGTTAGTTTTTATAAGTTAATTTTAACTTTTGTTTTTATAAAAATAATGCACGCACGCGTGCTTGCTTGTCACATACTCATTTTTATTGCAGAACTTTAACGATACATCTCCAGTATCATACTGGGCCTGGTACCCGTTTACGTGTCGATGTGAGAAAAGAGAAGTGGTAAAAAAGACAAGAACATCAAGCATGAACATGGAAAACTATTAGCAGAAATTCAATCCAAAAGTTATTATATAGTTCTAGATTAAAAAAAACTTTTAAATTCATATTTCTATAATTATCTTTCAACACACCGAATGGTTAAATAGAAAAAATCAAAATTACTCCTTTTGTCCAAATTAAAAGATAAAGATCAAATTGCTTTATCTGAATAAGTTTTCAGAGAGTTAAAACTAAAACAATTATGAAATAAGCAAAGAATCACAGCAAAGTAGCTCTCTGGACAAATATGTATTAAACTACTATATAAAAATGATTAAATATTATGAGCTCTATCTCTTAAAACTGCCTCGGATCTGCCAATAAAAAATTCTGTGGGATTGGGTCAGCTTAAGAAAAGAAGAGAAAAGCGCCAGGGATAAAAAAATCTCATGCCGTACTCATTTCATTGGAAATGTGCAACGAGCAAATTAAATACATCGTCTCACCAAATCTTAAAAAAAAAAAAATAGATGTTGAAGTTTTGAAATGAAAAATTATATATACTGCCTCCGATTATTAATATAAAAACTAATTCGACATACGATTTAATTTTAAATAAAAGATTTCATTTCATTTTATCTCTCATATTTATCGATTTTTTTCAAGTTAGTCCTTGTAACAGTTACACGTGTTAAAAGCTTCATCAAATGATAATTCTAACTAATACACATGATTAACAATGGTATTTTAAAGAAGATAACACCTATTTATTGTAAATAATTAACTTAACTAATTTTCTTAATATATTTAAATTAGTCAACCAACTCTTATATTAAGGACAAGTAATATAATATATATATATATATATATATATATATATCTCAATTAGAGGGGTGTGGTCAAAGTAATGTCGCAAGCTTGCTCCCAATCTTGACATGGAAAATGTCAATACTCCATGTAATATATTTTATTTGTCAAATCTGGCTCCAAATGGGTTTACGAGGGTTCCAAGCAGCATCCTTGCTAGTCCGAACTCCCTGCCAATGTCGCAAGAAACTTCCTTTTAGTTAGCCTAAAAAGATAAAGGGTCAACATGACGCAATGTCCCACGAATGTTGCCAGTGTACGTAAGGTCAGCAATATTTCTAAAACTTCTTTTCGTTTAATCTCGATCGTTACTTGCACTAATACAAATTTATTTATAAATAAGTTCCATAAATTTGATAAGTTGCTGAATTTATACGTTAAATTCATTAGGGCGTTTTAGCGATTTTCACAATAATAACCCACCTTCAGCTTACGAGTTATTTAATAAAATAAAACTACGTCCACGTAGCATTTCGAGGGGTGGTAAGTTTTTTTTTTTTTTTTTAAAGAGAAATCTGAACCGCTGGTGATATTTGTTATAGATCTTTCATTTCAAATAATAGATATGTTGTCGTTTCGAAGCAACTTTATTTGCAGTTCCACAGGAGTTTCGAGCGTATTTTGTCGTCTTCTCTCTCAACCATTTTAAGTTACAAAACAGAATAATCATTAATCATAAACCTGAAGGCTGAAGCTATATGGTTGGAAGTTCGTCGTCAATGGATGTTAAAGAAAATAATATCATGCAAATTTCATTATAACATGAAATAAAATTTTTTTTTGAAGTATTGTTGCTGTATACCATTTCATCGGACTTCGTGAGCTTATTATGTGTGTTTCTAATCATGTCACGTTTAGTGTTTAATAACGTCTCGAATAAGCCTCTAATAAAAGAATATCTATTCTTAATTAGAAAAAAAAAAAGGTGCATAAAGGAATGCTGGAGTAGTATTAGTTGGAACCACCAGAATAATTAAAAATTAATAAACACTAACAACAGTAGAGCTTCTTAGTAATGGCTGGCTTCAATGATTTGAATATGAGAGAGATAAAATAAAGGGAAAATAACCTAGAAAGAAGCTTAAATATTTTTGGATTAGAGGTGAAGATGGGATTTGATCTCACAATAACTTGCATCCTAAAATTAAGGGCAGCTATTAAGCCACCAAATTTCATTAATAACATTATAATGCAAAATATTATATATGTAAATTAATTATCTTTGATCACAAGTTATTCACAATTTTTGTATGAGTATTAATTACATTTCATTAGCTATTAATAAATTTCATTTAGCTAGTAACAATACCAATATTTCAAGTAATTCAAAACTTTTGTATACACATTGATGACATTTCATGATTTCATCAGCTATTAACAAATTTTATTTAGTAATTTAACAATCATGATTTTTAAGTCTCAAAGCTTTTAAAATAAATAAATGAGGCTCTTTGACTACAAAAGTTGTTAATAGCTAATGAAATATAGTTAATGCCTAAACGAAAGTTGTGAATGATCTAAAAGAGTGAGGTTGTTACTTGCTAATCAAAAGTTATTAATAGCCGTTGAAATGTAATCAATACCTATACAAAAATTATGAATGGCCTAAAAAAGTGGCCTTGTTGCTTAATGGAATTTAGCTAATAAATGAGTCAATACTTGTATAAAAGTTGTGAATAATCTGAAAGGATGACCTTATTATGAGAAAATGCCCAATTCCTAAACTTCGTATAATAAAAAAATTTTAATCCATTTTACCAATTTCATAATAGAAATTAAAAAGTCGTGATTTCAACCTAAACACTTGTGAAAATGAGAAAAATCCATGTCTTGAGGAAATGTTTAATTCCTAAACTTTGACTGGTGATAACAACTTTTCAATCCATTTTATCAATTTTAGAAGAGAAATTATAAATAATGGTATTTATGTCTTTTTTTCTTAAATTTCAAAATCTCATTTTGAGATTTGTTTTTACATCTACTCTTTTTGAGCTTTTGCAAATTCCGCATTCTTTGTGGGTCATTTTGCCTAAAATAAAACTGTGATCTCATTTTCGTGAGCAAAGCCAAAGAAAGAAATGGCCTTTTGAACTGCGTGCCTCTAACATGATGGCACTTTCAATAAGCTTTAAGGTTTTTTTTTTGTTTAACTATTTGATTGATTGACCAATAATTAAAAAAAACTTGGATGCTATTCCGATCACATCGTCATGCACATACAAAATTTTAAAATTTGAAGAGTTGTGTCTTTGAATTGGTATTGAATAAAAAAATGTCGGTAGGCTTGACATTACTCGTTATCGGCACGGAACCTCTCTATCCCTTTGTCATCCATTTCCCTCCTGACGACCACTTGCTTTTTATGCCAATTAAGAATAAAAACGTATAAAGTCTATTTACTCCTACAACTGAAAGCCATCCTTTATAATTGTCTTCGTACAGGCAAAACTAAAAATAATAATAACAATAAAATGTCATTCTTCTTAGATTTTATTTATACGATTTACTGTTTTATATAGAATCCCTTTATCAACTAAAGCCTCTAATTCCCCGTGAATTTCAAATGGATGGGTTTCCCATTGAACATACACCGAAGGCAGTCTAGTTTACTTCATATAAGACCATAAATCTCATTTATATTATTGAGTAAGTTTGGAGGTAGGTCATTGGTGGGACAAAAACAAAAGTGAATATTAATCCCTTCCATCTTTAATATAAAAGCTCTTTAACTAATTTTAGTACATTAAAAAAATTAAATCAATTCAATGAGACATGATATTTCTAATATATGTGTGTGTGTTTGTAAGTTAGGTAACTCAGTTTAAGAAGAAATGATAAATGCAACAGATAAAATATATTAAAATCTTATATTTAGAACAAATTCAATAGATAAAACTCTTATATTAGGGATTAAAGGGGTATGAACCTATGAGGTTATATGTGATCCAATTTTTTATTTTTTTAATTGATGATATTCACGCAGGTAATTTTTTTATAGGGAGTAGAAAATCTTGAAAACTATTGTCAATAAGTTAATAACAACCAAATAATCCCTCACGGCTGCAATTTATCATTAAGCATGTATTATGGGCAAGTCTTAGTCAGGAGAATTTTAATTCCACAACTTCGGAATATAATGAAAGAAAACATTATTTACTTTTATATAATACATAAGTTCTTTAAATACCAAACAAATATAAATAATTAAGAGAAGGTGATTGGCCGAAAAAAAAATAATAATAAAAGATGGTCATAATGAAGATGAATTTTATATTTAGGAGAGAGGGAGAAGACAGTGATGCTTGGCTTTTCCATTTTCTAGGAGGTCACTAACAGAATTCCACGCGTCAGGTATGAATGCTTAGATTAATTATCAAAAATCACAATTTGTTCCTCGACTGCTTTTTGTTGGCAAAGATAATACAACTAAATTTTAGCAGCAAAACAATGATTCCGTTAGGTAAAAATAGGCGGTAAAGCAAAGTCAGAAAGAGCAATAAGGCACCAAAACAGAAAGAGAACAATTTATTTTGTGATATCAATTTTTGCTAAACCTGATTGAGTTTGGTGATGCTGAGGATGTAGCTTTGATTATCTTTTGATATCTAATGTCTCGGATTAGAAAACATTTCGTTCTAATCAACTAAAGGGTTCGATTGGTACGCTATTCTCAAACTCGAGTTATTGAGTTCAAGTGACAGGTTAACACTTAAATAATACTCTTCTGGTCATATTTATAAGGCAGAGAGTGAAGGTTTTTTTTTTGTCTTATTTATAAGTCACTTCATTATATTTTCAGTATGAATATACTCCTCCGGTCCTTAATATAAGACCCATTTAACTAATTTGATTAGATTAAGGAAGTTAGGTAAGTTAGTTAATTATAAGAAATGTGACACATTTTTCCTAAAATACCATAATCATCTTTTTTAATACCTCATTTTCTTCTTCTACTTGATTATGGTTGAAAGAGTATCCATAGGGGTAATTTAGAGAAAATTGATAAATATGAGAAGTGGGTCTTATATTTAAGACCAAAACCAACTCACCAATTGGGTCCTATATTAAGGACCGGAGGAGTACTATTTTGTCCTTCATTTATTATAGTGTAGGTAGTTATCTCTTTTGAAATGTGCATATATTAAATATAGGTAAAGTTGAGAAATTCTTATATTTTAATGGAGAATTAATGCATTTTAAAGTTTTCTTTAGTCTGTGTGAAATACACTGAAAATGCCTTATAAATAAGACCAGAGGAGTACTTCTGGTCATTAATATAAGAGTTAGTTGGGGGGTTAAATTTGGTCATAAATATAAGAACTCAAGCCACTTTCTCTCCCATCTTTCCCCAAAATATTCCTATTCATTGCAAGAGGTTTCTACCAAGAGATAATTCTAATCATCCATGGCACATAATTGAATAGGCTAGTTCAGGAGATCAATTGTAACAAATAACAAACTTAGCTAATTTTCTTAATATCTCTAGATTAGTTATCTAGCTCTTATATTAAGAACTGAAAGATAGTAATAAATAAATATATATTTGTCTATACTTGCGTGTCTATATACTATATCCTTAGAAAACGACTATAAATAGCTGCAGATGAGGCATACAAGAATTCTCATTGTAAGTTGCAGGGGAAGTGGAGTCAGAAGAAGAGGCACACAGCAACTCACAAAATCCCTCATCTCAGTATCAATAAGATGCCTTCCTTTCCATCCATTGCTAGTCTCTTCAGGTCTGTATTCTTCTTCCTCTTTCTCATCACCCACTACTTTTACAAGGTCATTTTCTCACGCTCTGTTCAAGCAGCGCCAAATCAAAATTTGAAGGACACTTTATTTCAGTTCAGAGATGCTTTGAGCCAGATATCACGGATTGGGCAAGCTTTGATTCATAATAACGTTCTCTTCTCTCTAATATTTTGCTCTTTTGCCTTGCTTCTCCGTACTGTTTTCACTGCCTGTTTTATCGGTTCAGCTCGCGACGATGGCCTGAGTATCTTAGGATTTAGGAAGCTCTCTTCCCACTTTGATATCGATCCTGGTCCTTTTCAAAGGTGGTATAACCAAAGGTTTCTTCCATTTCCGTGAATCCTCTCTATATCAGTATCAAATCTTGATGTGCGTCTTGGTTGGTTGTTTCAGTTTGCCGCATTAAATAGAGTAATTCCACACACTCCTTTGTCGTCTTCGTTGATTGTTTCATGTGTTTCAAGGTGGCCAATCCTACAACGGGTCTTATATCTGGTCGGTTATGATAACCTGAGACACCCCTTGGCAAATAAACCGGTTCAAGTTTAGGGTCTACTGCCCAGAAACCCCGCACAAGCTCTAACTGATTGTGAAAAACCAAGAATCTAAGTTATTTCAAATTTAAAAGAATTATTATTATATTAATCAAAAGATTTTTGTATATTTGATATGATTATTTATTTGCATAAACTCTGATCATCCACGAAAAGGGAGATGTTCTTATGTATCAGTCTTTTTTTTTTTTTTTTTGTTAAACCTGACTTATGTTTTTTTTTTTTTGGGACTTGGATAACTGACTTATGTATCGATCTTATGACACAAAAAATATAAATAATGAAACGTGTGTGACAAGGAGCACTAAATAAATAAGCATAGAGCACCAACTTTAATTTGTTTTGGTCATTTGTCAGTATTTGGCAGGATATACAACCAGGCCATCTAATTTGTAATAGACGAAGGTCGGACTTAATTAATTAATTAGTTCAAGAAAAAAGAATCCTGTGTTAATATGAGATATTATTTTTTTTTAAAAAAAATAGTTGTCTAGTTGAAAAACTTCAACCACATAACTTTAAGCTCCCTCGAGAGTAGTTTCGTGTTCAATACAAATAATTTGGTTTGGGGAAAACACATTCGTTAACGATCAAGTTTCAAAATAAAATACCCTTCATCAACTAACAAACTGTTAGTTAACGTGGTAAGCAGCTTTACCCCATAAGATGAGAATATAAGTTTGAATATCAGAAAACGCACTTATTGGGAGAGAGGAAAACCTTTTACGTTCTAAGTCTCGAAAGGAAAACCCTTAATTAAAAAAAGAACCCTTCATTAGTTCTTAATTAAGTGTGAGTTAAGTAGGGGTTAGTATTAAATTATGAATTAAAATTTCGGAAGTTTATAGTACTTCTTTTTGAAGGAAAAAAGTTTTCACTTTATTTAATGAGATTTATCGGTCTTTGGAATTTGCTCAAAAAAAATTCTTATAAATTGAAACCAATCGAGCAACGTATATTAAAATATGAAAGAAATAAGTATAATTTTGTTGAAAAGTGAAATAGAGTGTAGGATATACAAATGCAATATTTGTTTTAATTTTTTAGAATATAGGATGTACAGTAGAAAAACAAACATTTTTATAATAATAATTATTATTTCAACAAGATAAAATAATTCCAAAACATTAATGTCATATTTGTCTGAACTTTTTGTTGCAACAACCGGTGACAAGTGTATGAGGTGATTAGCTCTTTGTGGGTGACATGCTTTGTGAATTATAACACCCAACAAGGTTTCAATACCCCTTGCGGTCTGTATGTCGCGAGGCTTATGGCTTGCTCTAAAGTCAGCTCGTGGTGGCATGTCTCCTTGTTTCCAAACAATCTTTCGTTTTTAGAAGGCTCTTGTTCGACAGAACTTCCTCTCTGTTTCTGCATCCATCTTGATTGTTAATTAGTTTATTGACGATGCTGATTATGCAGGTCCATTCCTCGACATGAAGGTTTGGGTAATTTAATCCAAGAGTTAACTCGCATGGTGGAGAGGCGCTTCCCAAATTCATCACCGTTGGAAGAAAACTCTGCAAGGACCTGGACTTTTATTGCAAGCACAAGCATTTATACATGTACCTTAGATGTTATCTCGGGTTCTCTAGCTTGTGCAGTATTAATATCATTCTTGATTTCCCGTAATGAGACGTCAATACATGTCTTCGTCATCTGGGCAATATTGGTTGTTTCCTATTTGATGAACAACGCGGCAGCAATTCCTGAAAACCACAGTGATTCCTCAAGTGTCTAAAGATTCTTTAGGGTCAAATCTCATGAACATGCACAACTTTACGTTATTACTACCTCCTATCCTAATTGTAAAAGGTAGTTTGTGGTACAATGGTATTAAAAATTAACTTTTATAATTAGAATCGGAAGTAGTGTTACTTATTTCCATCATTGTGCTTTTGGACTGTTTGACTTCTCTGTCAGGTTACAGGACGTCTGTACGATCAGGCCAATGGATTTTTCTCGTATCAGATCCATTTGCAAATATGTTTCTTTCAGCGAAGCATGAGAGGATTTTGTAGACAAAAACATGAGGAAGCAAATAGGAGAACTGGGACATGAGTATCCTTTCTATTCCAAGTCAATCGAACAGCTCCTTATCTAACTTTTGTTTTTTTTTTTTTTTGGGTTATTGCGCAATGCCTCGTTAGATTATATGCATATATCTAAATCATGATTATGACGTTGTGATGCACTTAGTTATTTTTAGTTAATCAAATTTTATCTTTTCCTGTATTAACCAAATGTGCTCTTCTCTGCTCTTCCTTAAAACATGATTTAGGCCAATTTCAAACTCTCTAAATTTTGAATGGAGATAGAAACAATTTTATATGAATGACAACATTCTTTGTCATTGAATGGTGACGCATTTAAATAAAAACAATTCATTAGAAAATAGTTGTTAGATTCATTATTTATTGAATTTTACATAATTTTAATGTTAATATTTATGCATTTTCCTCTATATAATATTCTATTTTTTTTTCCTTGAAAAAAGTATTGCCCTCACTTTCTCCGGTCCTAACCAGCACTAGCGAAGACCCAATACTAATTAAAGTCAGCGGGGTTCACATCTATAATCTATAATTTCCAAAATAAGAAAATGTCTATAATATTAATAATTAATATTTTTTATGTGTAACTTTGATGAGATTAGATGATATGCAGTGATTAAGGAATCCACATGCTGAACGGGAATGTCAAAATTTCAATACAATCTTCGAAGACATTGTCAGTTTTGGTTGGTATAAAAAGACGCAGATAATGTATAAAATATTAATATTGAATATTATATTCGCATGATTTGTAGAGATAAAAAAATTATACCCAAGGATGCAGAAAACCTATTGAATACATAAATAAACTTTTAATTATTTGGTTTTTTTGGATTGATGCTTCCAATTCTGGATGGATTTCTTGTTTAATTTATAATTTTTTAAATAATAAGTTTATTTTAAGAAAATTTAATTGACCATTAAAAAGAAAAAGATCATTTTTTTTTTTGGTTAAGTACAAGTATCTTCTTATTAGATGCAATCTTGTTCGAGGAATTATCAGGCACTAAATGTGAGCACCTCCCTTCATGGTGATTTGAATCTTTTCATCATATTACGAGAGATTAGTTCTTTGCACTAAATCCAACTCTTTAATAAAATCATTTTATATAGATTAGCGTCTAAAGTAATGTTGCTGCAATGACCAAGAAATCCAAAATCCAGATTGGCAAAAAGAAATTAAGAAATAGCACTGGATCCGCTTATGCACGCTGAATAAACGGAAAAACCCCACAACCCAAAGACTCAGAGTGTTAAATTTTCTAAGAAAAACTTAAAATGATGATGCTACCAGTAGAGGTTTGGTTTAACAGAAGAAACCAGTCTTTTATAACATGACGAATTAATGTTCGAATACTCATTAAGAGAAGTATGCATATTTAGCACTCAATTGTGCTTTAAACAAGATTGTTTTCATTAAGAGGATATCTGTTTTTAGCAAGATAAATCACGATACAGTTATTACGGAAGGCCCAATAATCCAGAGCCCCATAGAGACAAAAAGCTACAACAGTAGTATAACACCAAAAAGAGGAACAGCATAAATAAGAGAAAGGGAT